>NW_011934213.1:225979-307557 GCF_000733215.1 Auxenochlorella protothecoides
GTGTTTGTGCCGCGCATGTACCACGAACTGACAACGCGCCGCGTGCTGACCATGGAGTGGGTGGACGGCCAGCGCCTGCGCACCGCAGGTGGCCGCGGCGGGTCCGGGGACGCAGGCGGCGCGGCCAGCTCCGACGACCTGCGTCTGGTGGACATCGGTGTGCGGTGCAGCCTGGAGCAGATGCTGGAGCAGGGGTACTACCACGCCGACCCGCACCCGGGCAACCTGCTGAAGACGCGGGACGGCAGGCTGGCCTACATCGACTTTGGCATGATGGGCGAGATCGACGGCACCATACGCAGGCGGGGTTTGGAGTGTGTGTTGTTTGCTTGTGTGGGTGTGGGTTTGCCGCCCCAGAGACCCCACAAGTACCCCTATCTCAAACCCTCCCCCCAATGTCCAAACCCCACATATAGAGGCCTGCTGCAAGCCACCCTGCACCTGATCAATCGGGAGTACGAGGCGCTGGCTGACGACTTTGCAATGCTGGGCATGCTGCCCTCCGAAGGGAGAAAGGAGGAGGTCGTGGCCGCGCTGACAGGCGTGTTTGCAGAGGCGCTGTCCGGCGGCGTCAACAACCTGTCCTTTGGGGAGCTGTCCAACGACCTGGGTGGGTGATGGGGATGAGGGAGAGGGAGGAGGGGGTGTTACGGCCTCCTATTGTCGGGGTGCTGTCTGTGCTGAGCTTGGTGGAGGAGGAGTGGATCAGGAAAAGGGCCCACTCCTGCATCTGAGGGGCTACCTGCCAAGTTGGGGCACCAGTGAAGCTGTTGACCAATGGCATTACGGATGACAGGCGTGCTCGCCTGCGACGCGTATTCACCAGCAGCTTCTCACTCCATTCCCTCACTACTCCCTGCCGCAGCAAACACGATGTACCAGTTCAAGTTCCAGATCCCTTCCTACTACACCCTGCTGGTCCGCTCCCTGTCTGTGCTGGAGGTATGGAAGATGCATTCAATGGTTGGGGGGACTGGGACTTAGGCCAGCTGGGTACCTACAAGGAGTGCTGGACACAGCAGCACCCTCTTTGTGGGGTCAAACTCACCGTGTGCCATGGAGTTGCCTCGAGCGGGGCAGACTCGCGTCGTTCCCCTCTGTACATTTCGGCCCTTTTCACCTCCACCCAGGGCATCGCTCTGGCCAGCAACCCCGACTACAAAGTGCTGGGGGCGACCTACCCCTGGTGAGCGAGGCTGTTGACCGGCTTTGCCCAGTGCAAACCACCGGCCCTAGCACGCCACTCGGCCCCCCCTTTCCCCAAGTTCCAGTGGTTGTCCTGACGTACACGCATACCGAGCTTCAGAGTCCCTGCATCCACCGCACAACCTCGCACACTCACACCCCCTTCCTGCCCCTGCAGGGTCGCTCGCCGCCTGTTGTTGGACACCTCCCCCGAGCTGCGCTCCACCCTGCTCACCCTCCTGTACAAGAACGGCCGCTTCCAGTTCGACCGCCTGGTGGCGCTGCTGGCGCAGGCCGCGCAGGGCGGCGCCAGCCGCCGCGCCGCAGCGGCGGCGGCATCAGGAGGTGTGGGCGCCGCCGCCCCACCCTCGGCGTCTGACGGTGCCGCCGCTGCCGCCGCCAGGCCCCCACCCTCCTCCTCGACCGCCGAGGCGCTGGGCCTGCTGCTCAGCCCGCGTGGCGACTTCCTGCGCAGCATCCTGGTGGACGAGCTGGCCAAGGGCGTGGACTCCTCCTGGCGCCTGGGCGCCGACGGCGTGTTGGGCTCAGCGCGGCGCGAGCTGCGCGCTTTCCTCCTGGCCCCGGAGTCGCAGGGCGGCCCCGCCGCACTGCCCTTCGCCTCCGTGGCCGCGCAGGCCACGCTGTCGGTGCTCTTCGCCATCCCGCCGCTGGCCGAGGAGGCCGACGTGGAGCAGGTGGAGGGCATGCGTCGCCTGGCCGCCGCCGTGAACCCGCAGCAGCCCGTCGCAGGGGCGGGGGCGGTGGTGGGTGGAGCCGCCCGGCCCGCCTCGGCACATGCAGCTCCGGCGCACGCTTCGGCGGCGCACGCCTCGGCGCACGCGGCGGGGTCGCTGCCCCCTCCGCCCGACCAGAGCCTGGACGGGGCGTGGACTGGGGTGGAGGCCGTGGCCTCGGCCGCGCGCTGGCTGGCGCGCGAGTCGGCCACGCTGGGGAAGGAGGAGCGGGCGGTGGCCGCGCAGCTGCCGCTGGCCGTCGCTCAGGCGCTGTCCTCCCGCCTCTCCTCCCGTGCCATCCAGTTCGTGGCCGCCGTCGCGCGGGAGGACAGCGGCACGGCGCCGGGCGCGCCACGCGGGCCGTCAGGCTCGGGCGCGGTCGACGCCCGCGCGACGGCCGCAGCCGCCACGCCGACCGTGCCGACCGCCTCCCAGGGCCCGCCGCCGCCGTCAGCGGGCCCTCCCTCGGCGGCCACCTACCCCGGCATCTCCAGGGCCCCGGTCATGAGGCCCCTGGCCGCGCCGGGCTACCGCGGGAAAGGCACCGCGGGCACAATGGTGCTGACGAGGCCGGCGCCGGCTGACAGCGCCGCGCCGGCATCCTGGTTAGGCTAAGTCGCCGCGACATGCGAAGTATCCTGTTGAACATCCACCCCGCGCGCTTGCAAATACTTTTCCCCTTTGTCTTTTTTGTTGCTGCGGTCGGTGTGAGAGAGCGCATGGTGCCATGGGGCTGCAGGGGCGAGAAGAGAGAGTGACCGCGCGCGCCTCGACCACGAAATCGAGGTGCACAACCCTAGCCGGAGGGGTACAGTGCAATGGCCGCGCACAGCAGGGGCCCGCGCGGCGATTGTGCGCCCATCAATCCTGAGTGCCAAGCACGAGAGGCAGTAACAAAACCACACATTGTCGCGCAGGCGTGTTGCACTGCAGGCTAGTAAGTAATTGCACTGCCAGTGCAAGAAGCGTGAGGCCCAAGCACTGGAGGTCCGGCCCCCACGATGGCTGATCTGATAGCCAATGCGAGGATCGGTGGATGTAGATCGCAGTATAACGCTGCATACCCACATTCTTGCACAGGCGAGTATCTGCGTATGTCTGCTGTTTCTCGGAGGGGCAGCTTTGCCTCGGCCAGAGGAATCAGCCACCAATGCCAGGCCCAGGACCAGCTGGTCCAATGCGATGATATTGCTGTAGGACTACCCCTTCATGACACTCCAATTCCGGCCCCTCGGCACAGGTACATCCACAGGAAGCATGCCTGGCGCCCCGCCCAGCCTATCCCATGCAAGGAGCAGCGGGCTGGCGGCCCGGCGCAAGGGCGACCCACTCGGTGGCTTCGCCCCCCATCCCCATCCACCCACCCCGCGTCCGCGCGTGCGCCCGGCACCCGCCACCTTCCGCGTGGCCTCCGGCGCCGCCCCCCTCCCCGCCTGCCTGCTGGACGTGCATCCGGAGGTGGCCGCCGCGCTGGCGGCGGGCGAGGCGGTGGTGGCGCTGGAGAGCACGATCATCAGCCACGGCATGCCCCACCCCGCCAACGTGGAGACCGCTGCGCGGGTGGAGGCCGCGGTGCGCGCCGCCGGCGCCGTGCCCGCCACCATCGCGGTGCTGGGCGGCACTGCCACGGTGGGCCTGACCCGCGCCCAGCTGGAGCGGCTGGGGCGCGCGGGGACGGCGGTGCGCAAGGCCAGCCGCCGCGACCTGGCGGCGGTCGCGGCGGCGGGCGCCGACGGCAGCACCACCGTGGCCGCCCCGGCGCTGCTGGCCGCCGCCGCCGGCATCCAAGTCTTCGTCACGGGGGGGCTGGGTGGCGTGCACCGCGGCGGCCACCTGTCGCTGGACGTGTCGGCGGACCTGGCGGAGCTGGCGCGCAGCCGCATCGCCGTGGTCTGCGCCGGGCCCAAGACGCTGCTGGACATCCCACGCACATTGGAGGTCCTGGAGACGGCGGGCGTGGGCGTGGCCGCGCTGGGCACCGACGAGTTTCCCGCCTTCTTCACGCCGCGTAGCGGCTGCGCCGCACCGCTGCGCGTCGAGGACGCGGCGGGGTTCGCGCGCATGGTCCTGGCGCAGGAGCGCCTGGGACTGACCTCCGGCCTCATCCTGGGTGTGTTGTTGGGGGGAAGAGGGTATGGAATGTTGGGGAGGGGGAGGTCAGGAGGGGGAGGTCTTGGAAGAAAAGAAATGCACAGGAAGGAGTGCGGGGGTTGAGGGAGAGAATGGATGAGATCTGCTCCCCCCAGGTCTGGCAGCTTGTCTGCATGTATGTGTATTGCGACGGAGCGTTGTTTTGCTGCGTGCTGCTTACCTTCCAGCCGTACACCCACCACGACTCCCGCCCCTAAAAACAGTTCTCCCACCACTCATCCACCCAGGTGTGCCCATCCCCGAACACCTGGCGGCTGAGGGGCAAGAGATCGAGGCCGCCACGGCCACCGCTCTGGCGGAGGCCGAGGCGCAGGGCATCCAGGGCGCCGAGATCACGCCCTTCATGCTGGACAGGATCCAGGTGCTGACGCAGGGGCGATCCCTGGCCGCCAACATCCAGCTCATCCTGAACAACGCCAGGGTGGGCGCCGAGGTGGCGGTGGAGCTGTCACGGCTGAGGAGGGGCGGGCAGGGCCAGGCGACAGAGGGGTGAAGCGGCCTGTGGCAGGGCCGATGCGCGGCCGGGAAGGGGTGGTGCAGCTGCCGGGGCGCACAGCTGGGGAACAGCGCTGTCGATGAGACGTGTGGCCTTCAGGGACGCAAGCAGGGGAGCGAGGAAGGAGGCGCCGGCACGTGGAAATCACACCGCTGTGGCTGCCCATGCACAACCTGGCAGACCGCTGTGGCCAATGCAAGGGTATGCATGATGTGCCCCTGTTGAGCATGGATTCAGCAAGCAGGCAGCAGGACCTGGTACACCGACTCTCACATGAAGAGTGCTCCAGAATCTCCTCGTGCACGCTGTTTGCACGCACCACCTGGAGACCTCATCGAGCCCTCATGACGTGCAATCACAAGCCAGAGGACTTCACATGAGCAGCAGGGAGGAAGGAGTCTCTGCATGCTGCAAGCCTGATTCTGAGCCCTGCCAACAAGCAGACCAGCATCACAGCAGCGCCCAGTTTGGAGAGGGGGTGGACTTGATCCAGTCAAAATCCAGCACTCGGGCCCAGTGGCCTGCATCCTCCCCCAGCCCATGCCCCTCCAGGTCCTGGAGGGTTGAACATTGTGTGGAACGTTGTCAGCATGCCGCGGCAATGGTTTGATCGCTGGGCTGCCCAGACACTGTTATGTACTCGTAGGCCATGCCTCGGAAGGCCCAGTCAGCCGATCGCTGCCCCAGCATGGCGCACCCTGCAACCTCCACGCCTCCCCTCCGCACTTGCCTCCTGGGAGGGTCCCGGCCCTGACGATGTCTGCAAGGGCCCAAAGCCGAGGCCGGAGCTGTGCTCGATGATGGGCGCACTGGAGGAGCGCAGGTGAAATCGGGTGTCGTGCGAGGCATGGATCCTGACCTGGTGCGCCGCCAGGTTGAAGGTGCACGCCCTCGCCCCTGCGAGGTATCCAGGGACGGGAAAGGTCGGTGGGAAGGCGAGGAGGTGTGGTGGCTGGCTTGGGCTACATCAATCATAGTGTTGAACCCCCCCAGCCTCCTTGCCCAAGTGGAGCAATGGGGCTCCCCTCCCCACCTAGCAATCCCCGCACGCGCACCCTCGATGAGGCAGGCGCCGGCCACGGGCCCCGCAGTCACGCTGCACCGTTCCAGATCGTCGATATACAGGGCGGCCGGGCAGCCCAGCAGCATGATGGCCTGGTCCCGCAGTCCCGTCAAGCTCACCTCCTCCCCGCTCACGACCAAGGGGGAGCCACTCGGCAGCGTCGACGAGTTGAAGTGCAGCGTGGACGGCCTGTGCGGAGGTTGGGCGAGTGTGGCGCCCTGCAGTGCAGCGGCTGAGGCCGGGGGCGGAGGCTCACCCTCGGCTGCCTGCGCTGCCGGGGTTGCGCTCTGCTCCACCGTGCCCGCCGGCTCGGGCGTGGGTGCAAAGGCGAATCGCCGCCGAGGGCCCGAGGCGCGCAGAGTCTCCTCCAACGCCTCGGACATGTCCGTCAGCTCGGCCGTCAGCCGGCGCAGGTCGTACTGGGGGAGCCAGTAGGACGCCTCCGCCAGGCCCTGCAGCGTCAGAGAAGGCTACACCTCGTAATCTTGGAGACTTCAGCCCGTTTGGCTGTACCCAGCGACAAGGCATGTTGAGCACCCGCAGCATAACAATGACACGCAACAATGTGTGATACCAGGCGGGTTCACGAAGCCTGCCCCAGATCCCTGCTCCCCAACATGCCTGCTGGAGTCCCATGATTGCGTCTCGCGCAGGGGTTTCCCCGGATTTGTCGCCCTTCACCGCCCCAACGAGAGCCTCAGCAGCGGCCTTCTCCCTTGCATGGCGAGCCAGAAAGACATCCGTGGCTTCCCTCGGATCCGCCTCCTGCGCCGCTAGCACGGCCCTGTCCGCGGAGTGGAGCTCTCGATCCCTTTCTCGGCGCTGCCACCGTGAGATGGCGTCCGCCAGGCCGGACGGTGCTGCAGCCTCCGCCATGGCTTCGAGTCCTGCCGCCGGGTCAAAGCTGCGGATCACTTGTCAGGGGGAAGGCTTCAGAAGTGCGATCTCCAAAGATCCTATGTATGCATATTCAGAATACTTTGAATGAGTCAATGTGCTCTGGGATGGGGAATGGTCATTGGAGTCGTTCTCCCACCGTCGTATGCATGGCTGTGCGCAGGTGGAATTTGCAGTGGCACGCCCAGCATGCAAGCGCTCTCTTCGGACGACACCCCCCTCATTCCTGTTGGTGGCCAGCAAGAGGTCATATGGACAACGAACTCCTTCCATTTTATTATTTAATGGACGCCAAGGTGGGGTAATCGCTGCTCTCCATACAGGCGGAGACTGGCAGTAGAGGCCCGCCGACCCTGACCGGAGCCTGCGGCACCCCCTCCTTCCACCGTGCCCCATTCTGCCCCCTGGATCCTCACGCAGGCTCCCAGCATCATCAAGGTCGAGAGTCCCTGTGCCGTGGACGCCCTTCAAAAGTGTCTGAAGGCGAACAAGGGTGACCACAGCAAGGTGAGGGACGCAGGCTTGGGGAAATGGAGCTGACGTGTCGGCACTGCCGTGCCAGCCCTTCACCAATCCCCACCCACCGCCCGGTCCTGACCAGTGCAAGGAGCAGGTGGAAGCCTTCAACTCCAGCTGCGGTCGGGGTGCGAAATGGGGCACAAGAGGGTCGCCGTGAAGGACCTGCACGATCAGGTGATGGCCACCCTGGACGAGGCCCTGGGGTGGGTGCACGACCAGCGCACCCACCGCGTGTCGGAGTGCATTGAGGTCAGCGAGCTGGAGGTCGCCGCGGTCCGGGGCGCGGTGCAGTCTCTCAAGATGGGCCTGGTGAAGCTGGCGGTGCTCAGGGACGGGCGGTCGCCCGCGCCGCCGCCCAAGGCCACAGGGTCCCTGCTGCACGAGGTGCGAGACGCCGCGCGGGCGCTGGGGGCGGCCGCCGCACAGTGCGCGCGGCGCGGTGGTGCGACCCTGCGCAAGGAGGTGGTGCGCGCGATGACCGCCGTGGTCGAGCCCGCCAAACGGGTGCTGGCCAGCACGGGCGTGCCCGCGCCCGACCCGGAGGCCGTGCTCCGCGTTGCCGCCCTCGCCGTGGAGTCGTGCGATGACGCGGAGCGTGCAGCATGGACCAACAGGGAGGCGCTGGGGCACAGCCTGGACACGGTGAGCGTCGAGAGGTGGTGATTCTGAGGTGGGGTCCGGTGGGCGTGGGGGGGGAGGGCCGGAGGAAGTCTGGGCGTATGTCTTTGAGAGCCAGAGACTGTGCTGTTCACCGCCGCCCGCTCCGCACCCTGCGATCAGGTTGCCCGTATGGCGGAGGATGCCCGGCGCGAGCTGGCAGAGCTGGACCTCGAGCCGATGTCAACCGGCGATTGCGACGGGGCCGAGGGCGTCCCTGAAGGTGGCGAGGGAGGACTCGACGCGTGCGCTGCCGGTCAGAAGGCCGGGAACGCCCGCGCGCGCGGGGGAGAGTGCGAGCGGGAGGGGCCTGGTCGGGAGCAGGCGCAGGAGGGCAGCGGCGGTGAGTCGGAGGAGCTGGCCCTGAGCAGGGCAGACTCCGACGTAGCCAAGGCCATCCTGGAGGTCCTGAGCCGGGCCGCTGCGATGCTGTCCCTGCTGAGGCCGCTGCTCGACGAACAGCCCCAGGGATCCTTTGACTGGGCAGAGTGGGAGGTGCTGATCACAAACACCAACAAGCTGGGTGAGTCGCTGGATGGACTTGCGGTGGTTGTCTACCCCCCCCTCCACCCCAGTGAGGTCAGGGAGGCTGGCAGCGAGGTCAACGTCCACTTGCATGCGATGAAGGACTGGAGACCAGAGGGCCTCGATGCCCGACGTTACACTGGGTACCTCGCAGCATATGACGCCGTGGATGGAGCCCTGACCAAACTGGAGGAGGCCTGTCAGAGGATGTCCATGGGCAACGAATTCGTCGACATGACGCAGAAGGTGGCAGGTGCCATTAGGAGGATGGAGCTCGATTCCTTCACGCTGCGCTGATATGCTGGCCGCGATGTACACCCAGATGCGTGGCCTGAAGCTCCAGGGACATGATCTTGTGCTTGTAGTGATGCAGGAGGCAAGGGGAGGGGGCAAGTGATTGATGAGGTTGCAGTGTGACGAAGAGGGATTGAGTGTCCCGCTCACAGTGGGTGTAGCAGACTTACACAGACAGAGTCTCTTGCCCATGGCAGTGTTTCGATATTCGATGTGGGTCCCATTCCCCGAAGTCAAACGCTGCACATGATTGGCGAGGGGAAACCTTTTTGACTGCGGTCTCAGCGCCTGTTTTGGGAAGTCATGTTGAAGCAATCCAATGAGAAATAGAATCTTGGACGGTGTGCTCTCGTCCTTTGCATGGCATTCTGTCCAGGTAATCTAAAACAGGCACGCGTAGCATGAGCATGCCGCCCTTGGACGACAGCTCTCCCGACCCATGGCCAAAACGGCAGCTTTCTTCCGTGTTGCACATTTAATGACATCAAGGTGCAGTGAGTGACATCCTCCAGTCGGACGAGGACAGGCTGCAGCGGAAAGCCGACTTTGACGGGCCCGGCAGCGGCCCCCCTATTCCCCTGTGCCTCATGATGCCGACTTTCCCTCCACACAGGCACCAAGCAGCATCAGGGTCGAGATTAATTGTGCGTTGAACGCACTACAAGAGCCTTTGAAGGTGCGCACGGGCGACAACGGCAAGGTGAGGGAACAATAAGCCGGGATGAGGATCGAGCAGCTCTCCTGCCCGCCCTGCCATGCCACCACCTCACTACTCCCTTCAATGCCCGGGCTCGTCCAGTGTTCGGAGCAGTAGAAAACCCCTCAACCCCAGCTGTACCCTGGGTCCGCAATGGGGCGCAAGGGTAGGGGCACAATCAGCGTGAAAGGGCTGCAGGACCAGGCGGCGGCCAGCCTGGCTCAGGCACTGGAGAGGGTGCGCAACACCCCCATCTGCGAGGACCCTCGAGGCGAGGTCAGCGAGGCAGAGGTCGCCGATGCTCGGCACGCGGTGGCCACTCTGAGGCACAGCCTGGTGAGCCTGGCGGCGCTCTGGGACGGGCGGTCGCCCGCGCCGACGCCCCCGGTCCTGGAGTCCCATCTCCGCGAGGTCGCGGCCGCCGGGCGGGCGCTGAGCACGGCGGCGTCGCGCTGCGCGCGCTCCGCCGGCCCCACCCTGCACTTCTGGATGCGGAACCTGTTGGCCTCCATCTCCGAGGCCGCCAAGCAGGCGCTGGCCAGCATGGGCACGCTGGAATCCCGCCCCGACACCCTCCGCCGTGCCGTCAATCTTGCCATGGAGGCATGCGATGCCGCGGAGCGCGCGTCCTGGACCAACAGGGAGGTGCTGGCGCGCAGGCTGAACGGGGTGAGCACTGAAGGAGGTACTGTATGCGGTTCGGGAAGGGTGGTGGGGGGCGGGAGGACTTCTGACCACCTGCCTCTGAGAGTGCCAGAGACAGCGTCGCCTGCCACTCAGCGCCACCCGGCGCCCCGCGTCCCCCCGGCAGATAGTTCAGCTGGCGGAGGAGGCCCGGCGTGAGGTGGAGGAGTTGGACCTTGAGCCGTCGCCTGAGGATGACTACGGGTGCTGGGACGAGGTGGAAGGTTTGGCATCTGCTCAGGAGGAGGACCAGGAGGGCAGCGACGACGACCCAGGGGAGGTGGTGGTGAGCAGGAGAGACTCCATCACAGCCAAGGCCATCCTGGAGGTCCTGAGCAGGGCTGCTGAGATGCTGTCCCTGCTGAGGCCGCTGCTCGAGGACCAGCCCCAGGGGCTCTTCGACTGGATGAAGTGGGAGGTACTGATCCCAAAGGCCGACCACTTGGTGAAGTCCCTGGGTAGGCAGGCGCTGCTCGTCTACCCCCCCATCGATGCCGGGGAGGTGGGGCAGGCTAGCGGAGATGTCAAGGCCCGACTTGTGGCACTGGAGCAGGCCTGGGACCCAATGGGTTTGGATGCCCTCCCATCCGAACGCTTCTTTGCAGCACATAGCGCCGTGGAGGGAGCCCTGACCGAACTGGAGAAGGCATGGCAGATGAAGTATGTGTGCGACAAAGTAGCTGCCAACATGAGGAAAAGATCAGATGCCATTGCGGGCTGGAGGCTCCTTCCGTTTTGCTGAGCTGGACTGGTGCGACGTACCCACAGCTGCGTGGCCTGGAACTATGGAGATGTGGTATCGTACATGTTGTTGATTTAGGTATCGGCGATGAAGTGCAGTGATTGCAGCCTGTCATAGGGAGACCCACTTGACCACCCATCATTGGGTTCTGCAGTCATGCCCAGTCGCAATCTCATCTGCCACCTCTCTTCTCAGAATGGGTGTGGATGTGCCTATGGTGGGTTAGGCAGGCGCATAGGGGCTTGATATTCGTAAAGTGCACACACACATACATAATCAGTATGGCCCAGGAGCCTGGGTCCTGGGGGCATCTCTGTCACCAGTCGAAGCAGCTCTTTGGATTAGAGGTTGGGAGGTCTAGGAGCTCCTTGACTTCCTTTGGGGGGTTCAGCTTCAGGTCAACAGCCCTCTCCCACCTGCGAACCAAGGCATACAGGGATGGTGTCAGCAGCCAGAGATGGATAACCGTACACTCCAACCGCCCTTGCACCGACTGATACAACGTAAAAGCCTAGCCTACCGCCCCTCTCCTGGAAACCCACCTTTCTAATCGTGTCACCCCCATGCTCGGCCCATACTTGGAGGTCATGTCGAATTGGCGGAGGAGGGCCTCCACCTCCTCGGCATCGAGGCTCTCGATGCTGGGTGCTGCAGCGGGCTTGGTGCCGGACCCCGCCTTGCTCTCGGGCCGTGCAGTCTCGCTCCCGGGCCTCTTCTGCCTGAATGAGCTCCAAACAGCGCTGGACATCCTTGCTCCCGCTCTCTCAGTCAGCGACTGCTCTGGGTCTGCCTCCCCGGCTGTGTAGTGGGGACCCGTCTTCCACACCGGGGAAGGGGCTCGGAAGGTGATGGGCACCGGATCTCAACAAATCGAAAGCTTGTTTTATATTTCACGGATGGGATCACCTCAGTATTGCAGAGTATGTGAGTCTGAGAGCTTCGGTCACAGCCCACGCCTCGATTGTGAGGACTGCGCGGGGGATGTCGGAGTGTCCCGCAACATTGTGGTAACAAATTCGCTACCATCAACAGAGGATCTTAGAAAACCCGTGGGACCGGGGTTCGAGTCCCCGTATGCGAATGTTCCAAACGAACACACATACATAATCAGTATGGCCCAGGAGCCTGGGTCCTGGGGGCATCTCTGTCACCAGTCGAAGCAGCTCTTTGGATTAGAGGTTGGGAGGTCTAGGAGCTCCTTGACTTCCTTTGGGGGGTTCAGCTTCAGGTCAACAGCCCTCTCCCACCTGCGAACCAAGGCATACAGGGATGGTGTCAGCAGCCAGAGATGGATAACCGTACACTCTAACCGCCCTTGCACCGACTGATACAACGCAAAAGCCTAGCCTACCGCCCCTCTCCTGGAAACCCACCTTTCTAATCGTGTCACCCCCATGCTCGGCCCATACTTGGAGGTCATGTCGAATTGGCGGAGGAGGGCCTCCACCTCCTCGGCATCGAGGCTCTCGATGCTGGGTGCTGCAGCGGGCTTGGTGCCGGACCCCGCCTTGCTCTCGGGCCGTGCAGTCTCGCTCCCGGGCCTCTTCTGCCTGAATGAGCTCCAAACAGCGCTGGACATCCTTGCTCCCGCTCTCTCAGTCAGCGACTGCTCTGGGTCTGCCTCCCCGGCTGTGTAGTGGGGACCCGTCTTCCACACCGGGGAAGGGGCTTGGAAGGTGATGGGCACCGGATCTCAACAAATCGAAAGCTTGTTTTATATTTCACGGATGGGATCACCTCAGTATTGCAGAGTATGTGAGTCTGAGAGCTTCGGCCACAGCCCACGCCTCGATTGTGAGGACTGCGCGGGGGGTGTCGGAGTGTCCCGCAACATTGTGGTAACAAATTCGCTACCACCAACAGAGGATCTTAGAAAACCCGTGGGACCGGGGTTCGAGTCCCCGTATGCGAATGTTCCAAACGATACGATCGCATATCGTATAGGTGGTTAGTATACACGGCTCTCACGCCTCGAAAACCTCATATTTTGCACTTTTTGCCTTCGCGTTGATATTTATGTAGGAAGGATTGGTGTGTGCCTGGATCACCAGCACGCGGGCATCAGGACCTAGTGCACAGGTCCCCCCCTCACGATTGGGATACATGTGCCACATGTTTTACTGATGATGCATGCGCAGGGGTGATCAGGGTCAGTGAACAAGCAATGGCCAGTCATTTTTCCAAACCCGCCAACGCAATGCTGGAGCCGGTTCAGCTCCAGGGATTTGGTGCAAGATGATGTCAGGGTCGATTTTATCTCTAAGCACCCTCCAGAACGGCTCCAGCAGCTCAGAAGGCCAGCCTGTGTGAAGGCTCCTCCCCCGCCCTCCTTGACATTGTGCCGGGAGGGACTGGCGCTCAGGAAGCCTGCCTGGCCCCTGTGGAGTTGTGCAATGGACAATGGTTGCTGGGTTGGGCGGGGAGGACCTGCCGATTTGTTGCAGGGAATATGTCACGGCCCCCACTGGAGCGCCTGCCCGTCGACATCTGGTGGCGCGTGAGAAAGGGTGTCAGGACCCAGGTCAATGCTGCCAGACACCGTTCATCACAGCCATCCCCCCACCTGAGTCAGCGTAGCTGCGGCGCCTCTCGGGCGAGACACAGAGGATCTTAGAAAACCCGTGGGACCGGGGTTCGAGTCCCCGTATGCGAATGTTCCAAACGATACGATCGCATATCGTATAGGTGGTTAGTATACACGGCTCTCACGCCTCGAAAACCTCATATTTTGCACTCTTTGCCTTCGCGTTGATATTTATGTAGGAAGGATTGGTGTGTGCCTGGATCACCAGCACGCGGGCATCAGGACCTAGTGCACAGGCCCCCCCCTCACGATTGGGATACATGTGCCACATGTTTTACTGATGATGCATGCGCAGGGGTGATCAGGGTCAGTGAACAAGCAATGGCCAGTCATTTTTCCAAACCCGCCAACGCAATGCTGGAGCCGGTTCAGCTCCAGGGATTTGGTGCAAGATGATGTCAGGGTCGATTTTATCTCTAAGCACCCTCCAGAACGGCTCCAGCAGCTCAGAAGGCCAGCCTGTGTGAAGGCTCCTCCCCCGCCCTCCTTGACATTGTGCCGGGAGGGACTGGCGCTCAGGAAGCCTGCCTGGCCCCTGTGGAGTTGTGCAATGGACAATGGTTGCTGGGTTGGGCGGGGAGGACCTGCCGATTTGTTGCAGGGAATATGTCACGGCCCCCACTGGAGCGCCTGCCCGTCGACATCTGGTGGCGCGTGAGAAAGGGTGTCAGGACCCAGGTCAATGCTGCCAGACACCGTTCATCACAGCCATCCCCCCACCTGAGTCAGCGTAGCTGCGGCGCCTCTCGGGCGAGACGGTGTCCAAAGAGCCCTCCGCCCGGCTCCGCAGCATGCCTGCGCAGGGGACGGATCGTGGCCATCGCAGCCTGCGGTTGCAGCCCGGGGATGAGCTCGGGAGCCGGAAGAGGTACTCCGGCTGACCCAGGACTCCATAGCTTCTGTAAACTATCAAACGACCCATCAAGGGTAACTCCACTCAACTCACACTACTTCTCGCCAACGAGAATGCCCAACCCCTCCTCCAAATATACAGCCTCACCAGAGTCGCCCCTCCAGGAGGTGGGCGTGGCCAGCCCTCGCTCAGTCAGCCGTGCACTCCAGTCCCGACCTGACCGCACGGGGTCGACCCCGTCGGGCGCTGCTGCAAAGTCGGTGGATGACCTGCGGGGGTTGCTCGGCGAGGAGTGGGTGAGATGGCGGTAGCCCCGTCGCTGATGGAGCCTGACCGTGTGCCTCCCGTCGGCGCACCCTGCACAACCCCCCCCTTCCCCTCCTCGCCCCCAAACCCGCCTGGTCTTGGCGCCCATGAAGGGCGACAGCCAGCGCCGCAGGCCGTCGGTGAGGCTGGTGCGGGCGTCGCTGACCCTGGACACCCCTGGCGTGGCCGCCGCCGCGTCCCCCGCGGGGCCTGTAACATTGGCGTTAGGTGGTTGGGGTGCAAGGCTCTGAGGCTGGGTCCAAAAAAGCCAGGCCCCTGCCGGTCTCCAGGGCCAGCCAGGTCAGCACCCGGGAGCGCCGCGCCAAACCCCCTCTCCATACACACCCATGGTCCGCCCCTCCCAGCACACCCGGGCCTGCCACCCCTCCCAGTACACCCCGCCTGCCGCCCACCAGCGCACCTGGGGTGGCGAGGTCAGCGCCCCCAGCCTGAGGCGAGGCACGGCTGCCGGCCGTCCCCTGCTGCTGCTGCTCCCGCTCCATGCCGGGTCGCCGGACAGGGAGGCCACGGGGGCCTCGGGAAAGGGCGACAAACCCCGGTCATGATCGTGGTGGGGCCGTGACTCGGCGCCCTCGCCCTCATCGTCGTCGTCGGACGACTCGTCCTCTCTTGGTTCTGCAGCGGCGCGCGCCTCGGCGCCGGCCCCTGGCTCCCGCGGGCCGCCCGACACCGGGGGCTCCTCCCTGCTCGGCACGGCAGGCCCCAGGGAGAGTGGGCCTTGGCGATACCCCGCCAGCACCTCGCTGAGGTCAAGCGTTGTGGTGGAGCCGCCGCTGACGTTGGCGGGGCGGGCTGGGGAAGCTGGGGCCACTGGCGGCGCCGGGACCCTGAAACTAGGGGGCGGGCAGTGGTGCCTCGCGATCAGGGACCTCGGACCCAGGGTGGAGGGGCATGCAGCGCTCCTCAGCGAGCCAGGACGGCTCCCCCTCGTCCTGCAGGCTCGCGACACGACGACAGGCTTTGCCCCCAGTGACCCACCTCTCGACCTCATCCCAGCACCAGCCCCCACCCCGCCAGAGTCACACCACCGCACAGCTCCCCCTCCTCACCCAGCCGCTTCATCGACGGACTCCGCGCCGGCCCCGTGGGCGTGCAGCGCCGCCAGTCGCGCGCGCCTCACCGCCAGCCCGGCCTCGATGGGGTTGGGCGCGGCGTCCGCGGCGCCCCGGCCCGCCACGGACCCGCCCTCCTGGGCGGTGGGATGCGCGGGCTTCGGATGCGGTGCCGGCGCGGACCCCAGCGCGCGAGCCGGCGAGCTGCCTCTCACCTCCTGCCCTTGCACGCCACCCGGAGCCGCAATCGACGGCGTGGCCGCGGTGGCAAAGGCCGGATTGTAAAAGAGGCGGGCCTGGGGGTCGATGGGGGGCCCGGTGTAAGTCGCCCGCATCGCCATGCGGTAGTGGTCGAGCTCGGCGTCCTGCCTGGCCTCCGCGGCGCGCGCCGCGGACCGCTCGGCGCTGGTGGCAGTGTCCGGTCCGCGTGCCACGCTGCCGGTCCCCCGCCCCCCCTCCGTCCCGGGGCACACCGCCAGGCTGGCGCCCGCCAGCGCCGAGGCCGACACGCACGACGCCTCGGGCCCGGCATCCCCCCAGGCGTGGGGCGCCGAGCCCCGTGTCTCCGCGGGGGAGGGCGCTGACGGCGCGCAGCGCGGCGCCGACCCTGGCGCCCCGCTGGAGCCGGAGCTGGCGGTGGGCGCGCGGCGCGCGGCCTCGCCCGCCCTGGCCGGCGTCCGCGAGTCCAGGGACCAGGCTGCGCCGCTGACGCCGCCGCTCAGGCCGGGGACGTCGCCGCCGCTGGACTCGCACTGGTACAGGGCCGCGTTGAAGCGCGGCGCCTTGCGAGTGGAGAAGGAAGGGTCGAGGGGGGTTGCGCGGCGGCGGAGGGATGGGTCACCCGCGGCACTCGCCACGCGCTTCACCGCACGTCCTTGCCGGTGACGAGGCGGTCCAAGTGGCGGGGAACGGCGGTGCATCCCCATGCACAGCTGCCCCAGACCCGTTCCCGACATCGCGCACCCCTCGACCCCCGGGTCCGACCCCACCCTCCGCCACACCCCTCCCACCTCCCGCGCGCCACGAGGCTCCAGCCCCGCAGAGCGGGCGAGGAGGGCCGCGCCGCCCAGCGCCACCTTGCGGCCCGCCGGGCCCAGGGGACTGGCCTGCGCGTCGTACCTCCCCCCCGTCGCCGCCCCGCCCGGCGAGTCGTCGCTGTCGCACAGTATGTGCACGGCCGCGATCCTGCCAGGGTCGGTTCCGCCCCGGCCGCCCGTCGGGCTGCCGTACTTTTCGCGCAGGCTGACCTCTCGGGGCTCGCCGCCGCCGCCCTTCTCCAGGTCGGGCCCGCCCCCGCTCGAGGGCGCGGGGGTGAAGGGCGAGCCGGCACGGGACAGCGCTCGGCGCCGCCGTCGCACGCACAGCAGCGTGCTCACCGCCGCCGCGATGGCCAGCGCCACCAGCACGGGGCCCAGGATGGCGCCCAGCGGAGGCCCGCCCGAGGCCACGCTGGCGTCCTCCACCGTGCCGTTGGCCGGCGGGGGCGGCGGGGCCCAGGCGACTGCGCCAGGGCCGGGGCCGGGGGCGGGGCCGGGGGCGGGGGCGGGCGCGGGGGCGGGGTGCGGCACCTGCCCCGGCGAAGACTGCGATTGGGACCGCAGCAGGCCCAGCGCGACGACGTCCGCGGAGCAGGCGCCGGCGGCGCCGACGGCGTAGCCGGCGGCGCAGGTCGCGCACCGCTCGCCGGCGTACCCCTGCCAGCAGAGGCAGGTGCCGGCGGCGGCCTGGCACGTCCCCGCGCCGCAGCCGCCGCTGCACCCCGCCGGCGTGGCCAGCGGGCAGTCGGCGGGGCAGGTGCCCGTCACCCCGGACCCGGCCTGCCCAACCTCCCCCAGCTCGCACACGCCGTTGCCGCAGACGGCCACGCTACGCCGGGGTTTCGGGCGCGGGGGATGGTTGACAGCGGGGCAGGGGTTGTGAGCATGAGTCATGCCCGTCTTGGGCAACGAAATCATCCTCCAGGGTCGCCAGGCGATCATCTGGCTGCATTCATCCTCAAACCTGCCCTCGAGCACCACCCGTCACCCCTTTATCAGTACAGCCACCAGCCCCACAACCACCGACCCTCCCACACACCTGGATGCCACGGCCGGGGCCAGGAGCTGGACGGCCTCGTCGCTCACCGCGCCCGGGACCAGGGTGGCAGCAAACCAGCCCGGCGTCCACGGCGAGTTCCCCGTCCGTGAGTCCGCAGGCACGGTCAGCGTCGCCAGGACTGTCGGTGGCGTCGAGGCGCCGGAGGCCGATGGCGTGGGCGCTGTGACGGGGGACCCGGCTGCAGTGGACGGGGACCCGGCTGCAGTGGACGGGGACCCGGCGGCCAGCGCCGGGCTCGGTGCCTCGGCGGTCTGGTCCAGGCCGACATCCTGGGCGCCACCCTGCCCCACCGTGGCCGGGCCCCCCGCTTGCAGCAGAGCCCGCCGCCTCCTCCTGCTGCCCCCGGTGCTGAGCGCAAGGTCCTCGGCCTGGCCCAGGCCGTCCACGCCCGCCGCCCGCCCCAGCGCGTCGAGGTAGGCCTGCAGCGGCGCCTGCTCCACCCCGCCATCGCTCACCAGACTCGCGTTCACGCCCATGCGCAGCGACAGGGCCAGGTCGCAGGAGGTGCCCAGGCCGTCGCAGACGCCGCAAGCGTCCAGCGCGCCGCTGGCGCAGCACAGCCCCGCGGCATCCAGCTGGCCCGAAGCGCAGCAGGCACCCAGCGCGTCGACGGCCGTGGCGTTTCCGCCGCAGACGCCGCAGGCGTCCAGGGCCTTGCCGGCGCCGCAGCAGGCGCCGGAGGCGTCCAGCGAGGCACCAGACGGGCAGCAGGCGCCGGTGCCGGACACGACGCCAGAGTCGCAGCAGGCGCCGGCGGCGTCCACGCTGCCGGAGGTGCAACTGCTCGGCACCTGAGCGTTTGAGAGAAGTGGGAGGGTGTGTGGCAGGTCGAAAGGTGGCGGGGGTGGGTAGGGTGCGCGCATCGGCATGGCTGGATCAGAGGGCGCCTCGATCGAATCTGCAGCGCCGGCGGCAACCCAGGCCCTGGGCGATGCTCTCCTGGGCCGAGGTTGCAGAGTTCCCCGCCCTCACGCCATGCCCCTGCCTGCCGCAGCGCCAGGCGCTCTGCTTCCCCAGCTCCCCGCCCCAGATCCCCTGAGTCACCTGGCAGCGGGACCCGGTCCAGCCCGCCTCGCAGGCGCAGGCCGCGCCGGTCGAGCAGGCGCCGTGCAGGCACGTGCCTGCCGTGCAGACCTCGCAGACCTGCGTGCCGCAGGCGCGGGAGGCGGCCGGCGCCGCCGCGGCGGGACACAGGGAGCTGGCGGCCGCCGCGCCGGTGTCCACCGCCACGCACCTCACGGTGCGGCTCTGCGAGCCGCCGCCCCCGCAGGTCACGCTGCAGGCCTGCCAGTCGCCCGTGCGCCAGGCGTGGGCGGTGCAGGCGCCCGTGTTGCACTCCGTCGTCAGGGCGGCGGGCTCCGTGCAGGGCCCGTCGACGCAGGTGGCGTTGCGGCTGGCCTCCCCGCCCCCGCACGCCGCGTCGCACCCACTCCAGGGCCCGTAGCTCCAGTGAGCCGCGGCGCAGGGAGTGGCCAGGCTGGCGAGGGTGGTGGAGGAGCGGAGGCGGAGGTGGGTTTGGGGTGCTTGATTCTCAGTGTTGGAGAGAAATTGCATTGATAGGGAGCCGTGAGGCGGGGGGACGGTGGTCAACAGGTACGCCGGCTCTCAGCAAGCCGCATGCAAGACCTCTGCCCGAACCAGCTGGAACCACAGAGCCAACAACCCACCACTCCGCCCACCCACCTGCAGCTCTGCAGGAGCACCGGGGGACTAGCGCTGGTGCAGGACGTCAGAGGCAGCACGTCGCCCGTGCTGGCAGTGCAGGTGGCGGTACGAGTCTGCCAGCCCTGCCCGCAGTCGCCCTCGCATGCGCCCCAGGCTCCCAGGACCAGGCGAGCCGTGGACGAGGAGGCATTGGAGGGGGGGCGGGGGGGAGGGAGGAGGGGGAGCAGGCTGCAGCGGCAGCACCGGTGGGGGTGGGGGTGGGGGCCTGCACGGGGAGTCTGAAGGCTGTCGGCATGTGCTTGCTGCAGCACTTGGTTCCGACATGGCCGGCTGTCCAGCAAGCAGGTGCACAGACTGCAACAGACCACCACTCTGCAATGGATCAAATCACAGTTAGCCACCCAGGACGTACGGCGGGGGGGGGGACTGGGGTGGGGGGGAGGGTGGGGGAAACGGGCCGTAGCCAACCATCACCTCGACGCCTGCTCGTGAACAGATGCGACACAGATGAGAAAGGAAGGAGAGAGATTTGAAGCAGCCTGAGTCTCTAGCGAGACACAAGGCTTCAAGGGGCCCAGTCCTTGTCTACTGATGGGGTCTCGCTGCTCCGCTACGAAGACGGCAGGCCAACAAAACACCCCATCAGGCCCAACAGTCAAATACCAGGCGTCACGTCACCCCCCTGTCCAAACCCATTGCTCGCCTGCGGGTGTGGCGTAGAACTGGGTGGAACGGGTGGCGAAGTTGGCCACCCCGCCAACCACCGCTGCAGCAGTGGCGTCACTGGTGAGGGCAGCGGAGACCTCCTCCACCTCCTCCCCCTCCGAAAGCAGGACGCTGAGGCTGAAGCGGGTGCAGCCTGTGTCCTGGTTGACAGTGGGTGGCATCGCGGCAGCAAACCCCACTGCAGCCTCGCCTGAGCTGGGCGTGAGGCAAGCCACCTTGCAGCTGCCAGAGGCTGCCAGGTCCTGGAGGTCGGGGCTGGCGATGAGGAGGTCGCATGCCGGCACGGCCGTGGCATTGCCCTCGAGGCAGGTGCCTGTCAGCGCCAGGGCGTGGAGGTCGGACGACATGGCCTGCTCTCCACACACGTAAAAGGGTCTGGAGCAGGATGCCACGGCCTCGGAGGGGTTGCAGGCCGTTCCCTGGCTCAGCTGTATGGCGCAGGGCGGGAGGCCCAGGGCGGTTTGCAGGGTGCTAGCCAGAGCATCACCCAGGTAGAGACTGCTCTGGCTGGCCACCAGGCGGAGGTCGGCGCGGAGCGCCGCGTATCTCGGCTGCTCTTCTATGAATTCGCATGTGTTAGAGGAGTTCCAGGCGCGGCAAGTGCTCACGATGGCGAGCAAGAGCAGCGCCCAGCACCCTCGTCGGATGGGGAGCCACCTGGCGCCCATTCCTGCACTGCCCGTACTCAAAATTACTGGCGTTTAATTACGACCATGACGAGTGCTGTCGGATGAAATGGTCATGCTGTCGCTCGAGACCCCCTGTCCGCACCTGGCGCGCCACGCGCTTGAATCTGGTGCCTTTGAGGAAACCAGGAACATTCGTCTGCTTGCCGTGCTGGCGATGGCAGCCTGTGGTACTTCACAGAAGTGCGACGTGCTTCCCACCAGCGCTTTGTGATATGACTGTGGTAAACTTCGCCATCTGGAATCCTTCAGCTGCTCAGCCTCAGCCAATGGGTCCTGCTGGTCCGCGGACTCATGAAGGATTCTCCCTCCATGTTCCTTGCATTGCCTTGTGTCCAGACTTGAAAATCAGCAAGCGGTTGTTTGAACAGAGGCAAGGCGTGCCTGCGATTCACCAGGGGAACCTGCGTCCCGCCCTCGGGGTAGCAGACAGCCTGCCCGCGCCTCCACCAGCTGGCACTGTGAGATGCACTGCGGAGCGCCCAAGATGTCGTCCTGCCTCGTCCTGCCCTCACCAAGGCCCCCTCACCAGTCCTCCACCTGGAAGGCGGCGGGGTCGGCCCGCGTCTTGGGGGCCGCGGGAATGAAGAGGTGCGGCGCGGCCTCCACCACGGCCGCCAGCTTGCCGCACACCTCGGGTGCGGTGCAGGGGCAGCGGCTCTGCACCTGGGCCTCAGGGGCGGTGCCGTTGCAGACCCGGCCCCCCTGCCCCACGCCGTGCGGCGCGTAGTAGGGCGCCGCGGCCAGGTCCGCGCCCGGGTCGATCACGCTGGCGGCCCCGGCCGGGTCCCAGCCGGGCGGCCGCCCCCGCGCCAGCCAGACGTTGGTGTTGTGGGTGATGACGGAGTGGTAGGACTGGGGATGCAGCGCCTCGGGCATGGAGGCGCAGCGCGTCCACCCCGCCGCCGCCAGCTCCGGGGCGGTGGGGCAGCCGCCCAGCGAACCCTCGCCGATGCGCGCGTAGTCCTCCAGGTCATGCACCAGGCTGGCGGCGCCGACCGAGAACACGGCGGTAGGGTCGGTGAGCCGAGAGCCCTGCCGCGCATACGAGGGCACGTCCACCGCCGTGTAGCCCAGGTTGAGCATGGCCAGCAGGGTGGAGGGCATGGCTGCGGCCCGCTCCCACTGGAAGGTGCGCTCGAAGATGCCGGGGGAGTACTCGTACAGGATGTTCTGGATGGAGCCGTCCAGGAGCAGGGACTTGGCCCCGCGGAACACCTCCGGCTCGTGACCCTCCACGTCCACCTGCACTCAATTTTTTTTGGGGGGGGGGGGAGCAAGCAGACTGTTTGAGTGTGTGAGTGAGGAAGGGCAGCGGGGGAATGGAGGGGTGCGAAGGTGGTTGTGTGGGGGCCAGCCAGCGCAGCAGACAGGCCTGGGCTCCAGCGAGCGGGATCTGGCGGCGCCGACGTGTGTGCATGAACTGGCGGCAAGGCCGATGCGCTGCAGACTGCTGTGCGGATCGTCCAAAGGTGGCCCCACCCAACCCGCACCTTCATGAGGAGCACGGGACCGTTTACCACCGAGTCCACGCGCTCCGTCTTCCTGGTCACTGTGTTCCAGGGCCCCTGGTCGATCGAGTGGCTGTGCGTTTGGTAGGTGGGGTTGGGAAAAGGGGACGTCAGGAGTGAGGGGATGAAGGAGATGAGAATCGGGGACCAGCCAATGCATCCATGCAGTACAGCTGCAGGGCGTGTGAGGTGGGCCTGGAGTGCAGGTGATAGTCCACGGCGCGGCGCCCCACACATGATTGTATATACGGCCGCCGGGACGCCCGCAACACACCCCTCAGCTTCCCTTCCTTCCCGCCCTCAGACATGCCTCGTCGGCCGATTCCCCGCGCACTCGATGTTATTGCCGTCCACGCCGGCGGTGCCCAGGATGCCGTGGTTGGGGATGGTGATGGTCAGCTCCTTGCCGTCCTCGTCGCTCACGATGGCCTCCCGCAGCTGAGGAGGAGGTGTGTGTGGTGGGGGGGAGCGTGTGGGCTTGGGAGTGTGTTTGTGAGCTTGCATTCGGTCGCCTGGGCAGGCTGACCGGCAGCATGCATGACAGTGTCGAGGTGTTGGGCGAGGGCACATGGGCAAACATTGGGCACTGGATGGGGCTGCCTGCCACGGCGCCTGGACAGAGTTGGCCGGAACAAGTTCCACCTCCCACCTCTATCCGATGCGCCACGTCGTTCAGGAGCGCATTGTACTTGAAGTATGCAGAGAAGGTGGGCACAGGCTCCCAAGACGTGACCCTGTGCGGCAGGGGGCGTGGGGCGAGTGTCCAGTCGGCGGCGCGCGGAGGGTGAGAGCCCTCACCATGGACCCCAGCCTTGAACCTAGGCAGGAACCCGACCCAGGCTCCAGGACATGCTGAGGTTGGAGCCCTGGGTCATGATGTTCATCCCTCACTTCCCTCCCTTGAATTCACAGCAGCCCTCACCTGCAGCCATACACGGCGGCCATGACCGAGTAGTAGCCAAAGTTGCCGCCCACATCAATGAAGTGGCTGCCTGGGGTCCCGCAGTCCATGAAGATGTCGTGCCTGTGAAACGATTCGGGGTGAGGGGAGGGGGTTGCCATGAATTCTGGCATAGGCAATGTTGCAGGGGAGTGCGCAGACCAGTCGGTGCATCTGATGCGCTGCGAGCAACAGTGGTACACAAAGATGAATCACAGCAGGTGCCTTGCACCCTCACTGTCCCGCCCCCTCACCCAGTCGCACCAGATGCGGAACGTGTGACCTTCAAAGTAGCCGTAGGCCATGACCTGTGCCGACACGTCGACGTCGATGCGCGGGTCGGTGACCGCAAAGCTGAAGGCGCGGGGCAGTGCCAGCTCCCGCATCGTGATGGTCATCTGGGGCAGGAGGAGTTTGGGTGGTGGGTCAGCGTAAGCATCTGGGTCGGTCTCGGGCATGCAGGCGGATGGACCACTTGGAATGCAGATCGAAGCTGGCGTGGGCATTGAGTGTCTCCCATACCCTGGGGTAGGGTCACAAAGCCCTCAAACATGCTACGCATAGGGGAATTTGAGCTGCAAGCAGGTGCTCCGAGTACATTTCAAACAGCCACTGTCAGCACACTGGGACCAGTGGAAGGCCCTGCCCCAAAGTGCAGCCCCAACGGCCAGCCCGTGGACACCCAGAAGACAACAGCCACCGGCTCACATTGGCATCCAAAATGTCTGCCACGGGCGTCCACGCCAGCTGCTCCTCGCTGGCAGATGTGATCCAGGGGCCGCAGTCCTCGCAGTCGGTGCCCAGGTCACAGAGGACCGGGAAGGGCTGCTGGCGGGAGGCCTTTAGGACCTGCCTCCCATCCTGGCAGACCCCATCTCGCGCTTTGGGGCAGGTGTTTGTACACACTGCGGTCAAGGGAAGTCGGTCTGCAGCATGCAGGGGGAAATGGCAGAGGAGATTGGAACAGTGGGGAATTACCTGGATTGCTTGTGGTTATTGGGAATAATCGGAATCTGGAACGGGGAGGGGAACGAGGCATGAAGCTTCCTGATTCCCCAACCCCTTGAGGTCATCCTGCGCCCAGCCTGCTCAGAATGCAACCCACCTTGGCCCAATCCAGCCGCTATGCCGGAGATCTTGCTGGCAATTGAAACTTGTGAAGCGCTCTGCATCGTGGAGATTGGAAATGAGAAGAGCTCACGACGCACGAACTAGGAATGAGACCTGGCAACGAGACCCGTTCTGTGTGCGACAACACACACACTTGGCACTCTCGCAGAAACAGCTCAGTTACCTGTAGTTTTGACCACACATCTCCACTCGGGAGCCAGGTACATGCCGAAATGACCAATACCAGGGCCAAGCTGCCGAGGAGGAGGCCGACCTTGCCACCCCGTCGGCCCCGGTCTGCCGACAGGAACCTCCTCTTCAGATGCCGCTCCATGTACGGTACAGGCCTTGAACTCGCAATACGCTGCCAAGTCGAAGCTAGAACTGTCAGTTCCGTGACGCTGGTACTGTGGACACTCGGAGTACTCTTGCTTAACAGTCCGGAGTCCAGCTAGGGGCATTTCGCGCGCACAAGTTCACTCCCACCTCAGAGCACCCCAACCCTTCAGCCGGAGCTCAAAGAAACAGGGGAAGTGATTGTAGGCGAATCTTCCTGATGCGCGCGACCCCTGTCCTCTGTCAAACATACTCGCTGGTTTGTACTCGCGAGTTGAGGGGGGGAGGGGATGCATGTCGGTCGCATTCGTGGATTCTTCGTTGAAACGCCTCTAATACCCCCTGGATGACTCGTCTGGCCGAGCATGCGTTTGCCACCTTGTGAGAATTAATACTGTCCTGGGCACAAGTCATCGTCGGGAGCACCAGACTCGGTCCACAATGCCTCGCAACCGCCACTGCTCCGCCACAATGAGCTTGGAGAGCCAGAGCGCTACAACAGGTCCGGGCCCCCACCCACCCACAGACCTCACTCCGCTCGCTTCAGGCCCAGGATGGGGAAGAACATGCAGGTGCTGTGCTCGCGCGCCACGCTGAAGTCCCAGGTGGGGACCAGGGTGGGCGCCGCCTCGCCCGCCGTGCCCTTCATCAGCAGCTGCGCCGCCAGCCCGTTCTGGGTGGCGATGCGGCGCAGCCCCGCCAGGTGCCGCTCCTGGCAGGAGTGGAGGTGGAAGAGGGGGGCGAAGGGGCTTTAGGGTTGGGGGCTGGTCGCCGGGGAGCCAGGCACGCATTGACGGCAAGGGGTGCGATTTCCAGGCGGGGGCAAGGGCACTCGAGTCCGGCACACATGCCTCGGTCCAGGCCGAGGCTACGATTCCATACCCGGCCACCCTTGCCCCTGGACCACGAACGCACGCATGCTGGCGCCCCACCTGCGCCGGCGCCAGGTCCACCGCCGTCCCCGCTAGCAGGCCCGCGGCCGCGCCGACCAGCGCGCCAAAGCGCGTGGCCGCGCCGAGGAGCAGCGCCGCCGCGCTGACGGCCCCCGCCTCCACGGCCGCCTGGCTGGCGCGGTAGTGGCCCAGCGTCAGCGCCTCGGGGCGCGCCACGGAGCGCATGCAGCCGAAGCGCTGCTCAAACACGTCCTCGGCGGTGTTGAAGGGCGAGGGAGGGCGGCGCATGCACGCCCTGCGTGTGTATTTTGTGTTTGGGGAGGAGGGGTGGGGGGAGGGGGTTGGGCGTCGGGCTGTGCAGTCGCCAATGCAAGCACTGAAATGGGGCAGCCGGTGGGTGTCTGCAACGGGATGTTTTGTGGCAGCGCGAGGCGAGCGCCCACGTCTGACCTCTGCTCGCTCTCCAAGGATGTGTGCACGCCCGTGTCGCCACACGCGACTGCCCATTCCCATCCTCCCTGAACCAAACCCAGGCCCGGCCTCACCCCGCGGCGGCGGCGACGCCCTGGCAAAGCACCACCATGGCCTGGCAGGCGGCGCGATCCACGTCGGCCACCGCCTCCTCCGGCGCCGAGCCCCATCGCCCGCGCCGCGCCAGGAGCAGGTAGTCGCAGTACCAGTACAGCGTGACGAACTCGGCGGGGGCGTACAGGTTCAAGGGGAAGCCGAGCTGGAGGTGCAGCAGCTGCGAGCCCGCCGCCTCGCTCTCCACCCACTCTACGGGGCTCAGCGCCGGCTGCGGCGGCGGGCAGGGGGCCGGGGAGGAGGGCGGGCGTGGGCACGGGGGCTTTCAGTAGGGGCGCCTGGCCCAAGCTCCGTCGGGGGAGCGCGGCACGTATGCTTTCCAGGCCTTCCCCCTCCCCCCCCTCCCCCTCCGAGCACCCACCGCACCCACCTGGCCCCTGCGCACGTCCCGTCGCCGGCTGGCGGCGTACCCCGGGGACGATTGGGCCAGGGCCGCGTGGTCCAGGAGGTTGGCCCAGTCTGCCAGCTGGCGGCGGTGCCGCCGGCGCTGGCGGCAGCGGTTGAGGCAGGCGGTGTGCACCCACCCCGCCAGGCCCACCCCCGCCTGCTCCAGGAACTGGGCGACGGGGCCGCAGGGATCGTTGCCGCGGCGCAGGCCCAGGGTCGCGGCCGCCATGGCCCAGGAGGGGCACCAGGGTGGGAGCGCGCCGGGCGCTGCATGGCGGCAGGAGAGCGGTGCGCGGGCATGGACGCGGGGGTGAGTGGGTGGCAGTGACGCGCAGGGTTCCAGGGGTCCAGCCAATGCACGCAGGGGGGGTAAGACGTGCCAGGCGTGACTGGAAGCGATGGCGGAATCAGGACATCTTGGCTAACAACCCCCGCTCCCCCCCCTGCACGACGGACCCGGGGTAGTGACGGAGCCCGCGGCCTGCCGCGCCGCGGTCATGGGCTTGGTCAGCATGGCGTACAGCGTCGAGCGCACGATCGCGTGGCTGTCCCTGGCCGCAAGCGTGACCAGCGCCTGGTGTGGGATCGGGGGAGGGTGGGAGCCGGGAGGGGCCTGGCGCGACGATGCATCTGCTCGCCGCCGGCTGGCGTACCGGCACAGGGGTTGCGGCGGGGAGGCACGGAGGCTGGGAACGCGCGGACCCGACATCTGACCCGCCAAGCACCTCCCTCTCCATCGCCAAACCCCCCTCCCTGTTCAGAAGCAGCCCAGCCCGCCGCACCCACCGCGCGGAGCTGGGGCCAGGTGCGCACCGCCCGCACGGCTCGCGCGGCGTCACACAGCGCGCGCAGCACGCCGCGCCAGTGCGCCGCCGCCGGCCTGGCGCTCACCCAGGCCAGAGCGCGCGGCGGGGCCAGCCCCATGTGCCGGACGTTGATGCCGGGGACAAAACCCAGGCTCCTGGGGCCACAGGAGCCGTCGGCCGCGGTATCTGTAGCCGCGTCGCTGGACGCCGCTGCCGAGACGGCCTCCAGGCAGCCCAGCGCGAGCTCGAGCTGCGCGACCCCAGCGTCGATGCCATCCGCGTTTGCGGCCAGCATCCGCTCTAGGCCCTGGGGGTGGGGAAAGGGGGGATTGAGAGGACGGTGTGAGGGCCAGTTTGGAGTTAGCACGCGCATTTGCTCGGGGTCAATAGCTGGGCAGAGACCAACATGCGATGTGGGCCCCGGACAGGCTGGCAGCCATGAAGACTCCAAGGCACTCGAACGCCGTAGCCACCCGGCGGCACCTGGAGGCAGTGCAGGCGGAAGGAGAGGTGGGCTGCCAGCCCGGGAGCATCACTGCCCAGGTCCTCCACAGCCGAGCGCAGGGCGGCACAGGCCTGCGGGAGGGCGGTGGTCCCTGGGGCCCCCAGGATTCTCATGCCAAAGGTGTGGATGCTGATGTCCTCATCCTGCGCTTGAGGAGGAGCGGGCGGTTCAGGGAGGGCAGTGTCGAGTTTACATCCCGAGGCCTTCCATTGCCAGGAGGCGACAGGCAGGCGTCTGCAGCCGGAAAAGTGGAGCCAGGCAAGGTGCCCACCTCGCAGACATGGCCGTTCAGCAGGAGGTCATGCACCAGGGTGCAGCTCTGCTGCACCGAGAGGCACAGCGCATGCAGGACGGGGTTGCTCACGAGCCTGTGGGAACAAGAGTGTGGGCGGCGAATGTCCTTCGACTGTGGCAGCGGCGATGGGGAGGCGGCCGGGAGTGAGTGAAGCCCTTCCCCCAACCCTCAGAATCCTGCCTGCACCTTGGGATGTCGAGCATGTAGAGGGAGGAGAAGACGGTGGTGGGGAGCATGGACCCCAGGTGCCAGGTGGCTTCTGCCTGCATCAGCTGCATGCCAAGCTGCTCCAGAGTCGCCAGGGAGAGGGCGAGGGGTGCATGCCCCGACGCCAGTTCCTCTGCCAGGCTCGGGCCCTGCTCTCGCCGCAGGCCGATGTCCATCTTGGTGTCCCCAATCTGAATGGCAAGCATGGCCTCATACAGGCTGAAGTCTTCGCCATGCACCAGCTCCTCGGGATGGAGGGCTCCGCAGCCCCGCTCTAGGAAGGCCGTGGCATCCAGCCAGGTGGCCATGGCTTCCGGCGCACGACGGATGAATCAGAGTTACGGATACTGATCACAACATTGCCGAAATGAAAGTAAGTGTGGGGTGACTAAACAGTGATAGACGAAGGCTCAAGACACCAGTCCCGTGCACGACACCTGACCGATGGCCATCTCAAACGATACCGACCGGCATGATACGGATGAAATTGATATTAAGCATATGTATGTTTGCAATTTGCATGCAGTAGATTGCCATGCTTCTCCAGGTGGATCCACGGTGTGTTTGATCGCGCATCGGGGAGCCCTCGCTGCGTCGCGGTGGCACTCAGCTTCACTCTTTCTCCAATAGACAGCTCAGCGGCCGCGGAGCTGCATAGGCATAGCCACTCCCTTAAGTGCCAACCCTGCTCGACGTTCACTCCCCACGGCAGGCCCATTCTTGCATCCAGGTGAGATCAATAAATGGCGTTGGGGGATTAGTAACGCATCGAGACGCCGAGAGGGCCGCAAGGATACCACTACAAGTCACAGATGCAATGGAGGTGTCAGTGGTGTGGAGATCACAATACAAAGGAAGGGAGACGTGCATGACACATACGGAGGGTGGGGTAATAGGGTGAAGGGGGCTGTCCCCAATGCGAGTTTGGCTGCAGTGATTGTGCGGGTTGATGGAAGGCCGGTGGAGATGGGACGCCCGTGAGAGATGATTGTAGTGGAGATGGTGAGAAAGGGACACCTGTCGATCCATGCAACAACGGTTGCGCATGCGGAAGCCACTCGCACGGTACGTCCGAGGGCTGCATACAATGTTGCAGCCCTTTCTTCTCCTCTTGGGTGCCTCGCGTTTGCTCTGTTAGCTCCCGTGCCTGCACGCGCCGGCACATGGGCAACCTCGCCGCCGCGTCCGGCATGAGCGCGTGGGTCCATGGTTCCCTCACCGCGGCTGCCTGAGTCCATGAAAGGGGAGGAATATGGGCTTGAGAAGTATCCAATCATACATTCCACAAGCCTTGAGCTCTCTGACCATCTCGACAGTCGCTCATTGCCATCATGGGTATCCAGAAGACCTCCGCGCTGCTGGTCATGATGCTGCTGTGCTCGGCCATGACCGTGCCAGCTCGCCTACTGGGAACCAAGGGTGAGAAGCAGTACAGCACTGTTCACAAACTTTTTGAGTGATTGTCAACCATTATGTTGGACAGCATGTCACGTCGAGTCTGGGTCCTCGTCGAATGCCGTACCGGCTATGGCGCCCCCCCCCCCGGTACCACCCCGTTCACATGTGATCTCACGGGACTGACCGCTCACAGGGAAATCCGCGACGGCCACCGCGACGGCCAGCGCGCAAGCCCTGGCCAGCGGTAATGGTTCGGCCTTCGCAAGCGCTGCCGCCCAAGCGTCCGCCTCAGGTACTTGGGGACACCCAGTGCCGGTTCTCAGAGCGGGGCTTGCTCGGCAGCGCAGACCAGCATGAAACAGCTCAGCCACTCAGACCCATGCCGAGGGCATGACCGCTTCGTTGACACAGCCCCCATCCTCTTCCCACTTTGAATATCCCAGGTAACAGCGCCGCCTCCGCCCAGGCGGTGGCCCAGGCCATCGGCGGCGGTAGCGCCTCCGCCGCGGCCAACGCCGCAGCCCAGGCGCTGTCTGGCTCCCAGTCCACCGCCACCACCCAGGCGGTGGCCCAGGCATGGACCCAGGGCCTGGCCTCCTGCATCGGTTCCGCGCCCACCGCCACCGCTACCGCCCAGGCCATCGCCTCCTCCCTTCTCTGCGACAGCCCCGCGCTCGCATCGGCCACCGCTCAGGCCCTGGCCTCCGTCTCCGGCACGCCCGCCGGCTGTGCCCTCGCCGGCCAGGCGCTGGCGTCCGCCGCGGCCCAGGCCCAGGCCTCCGGGCAGGGCATGGCCTTCGCCCAGGCCCTCGCCCAGGCCACCGCCTCCGTCACCATGCCCAGCTGCCTCTTCGGCGGGGTCGCCCAGGTGAGGGTGCTGGTCAAGTGTGTTTGCCAGCCGGACTGGGGTTGGATCCCGGGAGGCCCACTGGGTGCCAATATCCACAATGGCATGGTGTACAAAACGCATGGAACTCATGGAGGCCTGGCATGGTCGTTTGATTTGCTCTGACTGCATCCCTTGACCCATATTTCAGCATGCCAAACTCACCACAGTTCCCAATGGCACTTCCACCCCGCAGGCCTCAGCCACGGCAATGTCCTCCGTGTTTGGAAATGGGTCGGCAACGTCAAGCGCATCGGCCACCGCCAGCGCATCCAGCAACGCCTCTGCCTCCGCCAATGCCTCCGCCTCCTCCAACGCCTCCGCCTCCTCCAGCGCCTCCGCCTCCTCCAATGCCTCCGCCTCTGCCAACGCCTCCTCATCCGCATACGGCAAGGGGTCTGCGTCAGCGAGCTCCCAAGCCTCGGCCTCCAGCACCGGTGGCAGGGCCAGCGCGTCCGCCAGCAGCAGCGCCACCGTGTACGGGCGCTGAGTGCCACCCCCAAGCCAGTTACCTGACTGGTCTGGGCTCTGGCCGTGATCAGAGGTATTCTGCGAGGCGAACCCTCCCCATTGTTGAACTTGTTCCTGCAAACTTACACCCTGGCTCCGTCCACCGTGCCCCCCTGCACCTCCCCATGATCCCATCCCAACTGCCCTGTGACGATGTAATAAATCCGAGCAATCAAAAGCAGAGGATGTTGGCAACTCTCTGGTTCAACCCCAGAGTGTCTTGCCAACATGGTAGCTTACCAGTATGCCTACATGGTTTTCCCCATTCAGGAAGAGAATTTATTGGTACTCTGTCGAAATACATTGATGATGCCATCGGCAGGGTTCTGGTCTACCAATCCCCATAATTAAAGCTTGCTCAACTTCTCCCTGCCACAGCGTGCATTCTGGTCGAGCGCGCGCGGAGGGCAGTGCTATATCTCGCCCAAGACAGGCTGCTCATACATCATCCCTGCTGCGATCGAACGATCCATTCTTCAAACTCGTGATCGCATCATTGCATTGATCGTCATGGCTACGTCCTGAGGTCCGGCACGCTCTACTCCTCGTCCACAAGTATGAGTCTGCGTGAAAACATCGCCCGCCTGGTCGGGGAGGGGTACGACCAGCCACAGGGCGATCAGTCCACTCCTTTGAGCATCAATTACGCCAAGATCAATGAATGGATGGTAAGGGCCGAGTCTGTGTCCTGGGATTGCGCTCCCTGCGATCTGAGGGACCCTGCTGTGACAAGTCAGCACACGGGCACCACAGCATTCCAGACTCCCTGATACCCATCCCAGCCCATTCTGTCCCGCTCCCGGGAGGCCCACTGGGTGCCAATATCCACAATGGCATGGTGTACAAAACGCATGGAACTCATGGAGGCCTGGCATGGTCGTTTGATTTGCTCTGACTGCATCCCTTGACCCATATTTCAGCATGCCAAACTCACCACAGTTCCCAATGGCACTTCCACCCCGCAGGCCTCAGCCACGGCAATGTCCTCCGTGTTTGGAAATGGGTCGGCAACGTCAAGCGCATCGGCCCCCGCCAGCGCATCCAGCAACGCCTCTGCCTCCGCCAATGCCTCCGCCTCCTCCAACGCCTCCGCCTCCTCCAGCGCCTCCGCCTCCTCCAATGCCTCCGCCTCTGCCAACGCCTCCTCATCCGCATACGGCAAGGGGTCTGCGTCAGCGAGCTCCCAAGCCTCGGCCTCCAGCACCGGTGGCAGGGCCAGCGCGTCCGCCAGCAGCAGCGCCACCGTGTACGGGCGCTGAGTGCCACCCCCAAGCCAGTTACCTGACTGGTCTGGGCTCTGGCCGTGATCAGAGGTATTCTGCGAGGCGAACCCTCCCCATTGTTGAACTTGTTCCTGCAAACTTACACCCTGGCTCCGTCCACCGTGCCCCCCTGCACCTCCCCATGATCCCATCCCAACTGCCCTGTGACGATGTAATAAATCCGAGCAATCAAAAGCAGAGGATGTTGGCAACTCTCTGGTTCAACCCCAGAGTGTCTTGCCAACATGGTAGCTTACCAGTATGCCTACATGGTTTTCCCCATTCAGGAAGAGAATTTATTGGTACTCTGTCGAAATACATTGATGATGCCATCGGCAGGGTTCTGGTCTACCAATCCCCATAATTAAAGCTTGCTCAACTTCTCCCTGCCACAGCGTGCATTCTGGTCGAGCGCGCGCGGAGGGCAGTGCTATATCTCGCCCAAGACAGGCTGCTCATACATCATCCCTGCTGCGATCGAACGATCCATTCTTCAAACTCGTGATCGCATCATTGCATTGATCGTCATGGCTACGTCCTGAGGTCCGGCACGCTCTACTCCTCGTCCACAAGTATGAGTCTGCGTGAAAACATCGCCCGCCTGGTCGGGGAGGGGTACGACCAGCCACAGGGCGATCAGTCCACTCCTTTGAGCATCAATTACGCCAAGATCAATGAATGGATGGTAAGGGCCGAGTCTGTGTCCTGGGATTGCGCTCCCTGCGATCTGAGGGACCCTGCTGTGACAAGTCAGCACACGGGCACCACAGCATTCCAGACTCCCTGATACCCATCCCAGCCCATTCTGTCCCGCTCCTCCAGCTTGACAGGAAGCTGCTCTGCAGGGACTGGATGTCCCAGCTGCGCGCCCTGCAGGCGGGCGTCGCCGCGGCGGGCGGCGACCCGGCCTCCTATGCCACTGCTCTGGAAAGGGCGGCCGCCACGGGCGTGGATGCAGAGCGGTCGTTGCTGGGGGGGCTCAAGGGCCAGGCCAGGGTGTGGGACAGGCTGGCGCGAGCCTACGAGGCCCGCAAGTGCCACGTGGCGGAGGCCGCCCAGCGCCTCGCCCGCGCCGCAGACTATGAGGCGCCGGCGCTCAAGCGCGGCATGGCCCGAGCGCAGCAGCAGCTGGCGGACCTGGAGAAACGCAAGGCCGAGGCACATCGCGCCGGAGCGCGAGCGGAGCAGGCGTACGCTGACGTGGGTGTGGGGCCAGGGGAGGCTTGATTTTGTGGGTGGGCGGTGCAATATCGATCGTGTGGCCAGGCCCTTGTGTCCTGACCTTCAAGCAGAAGGTGGCATTTGGGGCAAGGCGGGCGGTGCAGGGCAGGTTCTTGCATGGCATGCTGGAGAAGTTTGGTTCGCCGGCCAGGCCCACCTTGGAACAGCCGAGGCAATGCTGGCACCTTGGCTGGTGACAGCATGCCGTCTGGGACAGGTACACTTCTGCACAAGTGAATGTTGGATGTCATGGGTACCTCAATTTACCGCCCACAACCCCCGCAGGAGTGCAAGCGCCTGGACATCTCGCCAACGCAGGACGCGACCGCCGAGCTGCGTGCCCTGGCTTCCCGCCGGCTTCCCGCTGCCCTGCAGGCCTGCGTCGCCGCGATGGTGACGGAGGAGGTCCACGCATCGGTGCAATGTTATGCCGAGTTTATCGCGGCTGACGATAGCGCAACCGCCGCGGAGCGCTCGCTGCCGGTCCTGGTGGAGGTGCTCGCGGGCACCACAGAGGCCCCGCTCTTGCCGAGCATCCCATCCACCGGAGCCCAGGGTGCTGCGGAGGGCGATGATACAGCCGGAGGAGCGCCGGAGGCGGAGGCTGTGGGAGTCGATGACCTTGATCTGTCAGCCCTCGCCTCTGCTGGCGCCAGCGGCGCCGCGGAGGACGCCGGACCAGGCCTCATCAGCTGGGACATCGGCACAGAAGCAGGCGGCGACGACGCTCCACAGGATGCCGCTGGCAGCCCGCGGCCGGCTGGCGGCGACGGCGGGGAGGTCGACCCGGGCATCGACTGGGGCTTGGAGGTGGAGGGCGGCGAGGCGGCCGGCGCGGAGGAGGGCGAGGCAGTCTTGCAGGACCTCTTGACCTCGGCCAATGTGTTCGAGGGATCTGACCCGGTAGTTCAGGTACGGAGATGAGGTCGGTGAGCCATGGGGGTGGAAATGTTTGTCCTGGTAAACTTGTATGCTTGCAAGAGACCCAGCTGCCGTTTTGGCTTTGGGCCTAGGATGCAGGCGGAACCCTTGCAGGCTCAGTGTCCAAATTAGAATGTACACCCAGACCTGACCTCAGAACCCGCATCTCCCCCCACCACTTGCAGCGGCTGGGTTTGGACGGCGCGTACCGCGCCGCCCTGGCCGACGACCTGCACGAGCTCCGCGCTTTCCTCACGGCGCGGCGCGGGGAGCTGCGGGCCGGGAACGTGGGCGCCACGCTGGGTGCGGCCACCGCGACGGGCGAGGAGGCGGCCGCCTGGCTGGCCGCCGTGGAGCGCGCGCTGGGCGCGCTGGGCAGCCCCGACCTGCAGCACCTGCTCCTGCTGCACGGCAGGCCGCAGTACCTGGCCCGCCAGGCGGCCGCCCTGGAGGGCAAGCGGGCCGCGGGGGGAAAGCTACACAGGTGGTTGTAAAGGGGGGGGGGGGGGGGCTTTGATCTTGTTAATGGTGGTAGGGGGGAAGGGGCTGACTCAGGTGCAGAGGGTCTTTTGTTCGCCCGCAAGCTCGCAATGGAGCATCAGGCTCATGCAAACGACCAGCTCCTGGCACCGCATGGTGCACATGCACTGCTGGTACCACCTTGGACCACCTCACATCCAACCCAACACCTCACATCCCACTTGACCTCCTCACAGCGTGGCGCGGGAGGCCGAGGCGAGGAGGGCGACCACCCAGCGGTCCCTGGTGGCGGATGCCGAGGCGCTGGCAGCGCTAGTGGAAAGGATGCGCGGCGACAAGGCACTGGTGGAGGGCGCGCTGGGGTCTGCGCTGCGCCGGCGCGTGATCGTCAGCGGCGAGGTTAACGCCCTCCTGTCTGCATGAGCGACGCCGTGTTGCGACCAAGGTGATGGCTTGTATGCCGCCTCGGCCTCAAGTTTCATGAGCCCCAGGTGTGCTCCTGTGTGGCCTGGCATGCCCAATCCTTACACAGTGTTTGGGACCCTTGAATGCAGTGCTTGCAGATGAGGGCGTGCCTGGTGCGGGAGCTTGCAGCAGACACGACCGATGGCGGGGGGGATGCCTCGTTTGCAGCTCTTGCTGAGGGAGCCTCAGCAGGTTGCGTTGCGGTTACAAGGAATGCACAAGCTGGTACTCGGCGGCAGGCGGGCACACCAAGCCTGGCTCCCTCCCTCCCGCCCCGTCTACCACCAGCAAGGCGGCCTAGGTCGCCACTGCGCCGTCGTCCGCGTACTGGAAGCCGCCGCTCTGCTCGAACTCCAGCATGTCGAGCGCTACGATGCAGCTGTCGGCCACGATGGGCTCGGCGTCCTCGGTATACTGCAGCGCGGTGGAGGGGGGTGGGATGAGGGGCAGGGGATGTTGCTTGAGGAGGAGGGAAGAATGGTTGACCAAGAATGACAGCCAGGGGTTGCGCGAATGCCCCAGCGCAGGCAAAACCCGCTGTACAGGCCTTGTCGATGCACGAGATTACCCCCAAGAGCCGCTCCTAAAACTCCCCACCTGCTGCAGCAGGGCCAGGCAGGCCCGGTCGGCGATGGCGCCCAGGGCCTCGGCGGCCTCGTGCCGGACCATGGCCGCCTCGCCGGCGTCGCCCAGCACCCTTTTGAGGCAGGCCACCGCCCGCGCGTCCTGCATCTGGCCCAGCACGTAGGCCACCTCGTGCTTGAGCAGGGCGGAGCTCGAGGCGAAGGCCCCCGCCAGGGCCTCCAGCGCCTCCTCCCCGCCACGATCGCGCAGTGCGAACAGCGCGCGGTACCGGTCAAAGATACGTGCGCCGTCGTCCAGCAGCGTGGCGGCCAGGGCCGGGGTGGGCGTGGCGGCGGGGGCGGGGGGGGTGGGGTCCACGGACAGGTAGCGCTGGGGCGCGCTGGGGTCGCACGGCTCGTGCCCCTCCAGGAACTCGATACGCTGCAGCGCCAGCTGGCAGGTCTGGGCCACCTCCAGGCAGCCATCCGCGGCGTGGTCGCGCAGGGGCGGGATGCAGGCGGGGGAGCCGATGGCGCCCAGGGCCTCGCCGGCCTCGTGCCGAACCCTTTGTGAGAGGGGCAAGAGGGGAGTTGGTGATGAGGTGGTCTCGAGGCCGCATGGAGGTCAGAGGCACCCCAAGGTGCAGCAGGCGCGCCCTTGCAGCAGCCATGGCCCATGCCTCCTGGCAACAGATACACACCAACACACATGGGCATGGCCAAACAAACACAAGGGAGCCATCCCATGCGCCGGGCCTACATGGGGTGCTCGGCGGTGTCGCGCAGGATGCTTTCCAGGGTCTGGATTGCTGCGGGGTCCTGCCTCTGCCCCAAACAGAATGCTACCTCGTGCCTGAAGAGTGCAGAATCGTCCTCTAGACCTGCGTGTCGAGGGGCGGGGGTTGGGCTTCCGACGCTGCCTCACTTGGAACTCACGAAAACGACGGCATGCTCGACCCCACTCGACCGTCCCATTCGGTTACAAAATTCTTGCCTTGGAGCATGGCAGCATGGGAAGCGTCACCCTTTATGTTCCGGAGGGAAAAGAGTACCCGGTATTTTTGTTGGAGTGAAGTGGTCGGCTCCTTCAACTTGCGGCACAGGGAGGCGACCACCCCTGGGCTCGCCTCATGTGCAGCCATGAGAATGCGTGCAGAATCACAAGGGTCAATGCGCGGGTGATATCATAATTTTTCTAGCCTATTCAATACGAGATGGGTCATTCCGCCAAGCTTGAGGCGGAAGGACGCTCCCCCATGCACCTCGTTCGACAATTGGAGGTGATGGGCGCGCGTGTGCTGGGCATGCTGAGGCCACCGAAAAGACCGCCTAGCAATCCCTATAAACTCAAAAACTTCACGGAGCGTCATGGGTCCATCCTGCCATACAGCCACTCCATCAGTGTTTGGAAGGCGTCCCCCTGGCTCATGTCGTGGGCAGTATCCCGGGCCGGGAGCAGGGAGGGGTCCTCTGTGCCGTTGAACCTAGCCAGATTGGCGTCCAGCTGGGCCTGCAGCAGCGGCCCTGTCAGAGGGTACGAGCTCCAGAGGAAGCGGCGCCACACCCGTCCAATGTTGCGCTGCAGACGCTCGATTTCATCCCGTGGAATGGCCTTCAGTATCTGTGGCAGCCTCTCCACGTCCTTGAATGCCACACGCACTGTGCGGGTTGACGTGTGGGGCAGTGTGGAAGAGGATGATTGCTGGCAGACTGGGGCTGATGCTTGACAATGACAATCAACAGGGCAATGGCAACCTTGAGCCTGACAAAATCAACACATTAAAGGCCCACAATGGGCTGCTCCCAGCCACGAGGCCCTCATCGACACCATGGGCATCCAAGACCTCAGCGCCTCACCCGATATGTCGGCCTCGTTGATGATGGTGCCAAGGGTAGGCGACACATTGTCCATGATGACGACGGGAATGCAGCCATGGGTGATGGCATCCTCGTACCTTGAAGTGTACCCATCGCCTGGGCATTGGGGGGGATGGGGTGAGTTGGAAGCTGGTGTTCAAGGAGGATTGCCATCTGGCAGAAACATCTTGGGTAGGGGGGAATTGGGGCGTGAGGATAGGCAATGTACCCCAGGTAGAGCGCTGACCCACATCATCATGCCAAGACCGCTCCATTCCACCAGAGCACACAGCAAACAGGGCAGGGGCTGCAGCTGCTCCTTCAGTCAGCAGCACCCCACACCTATGATGGCGAGGCAGAAGGTGCTCTCACTCATTAGTTGGAACATCTTGGGTAGGGGGGCACTGGGGCGTGAGGATAGGCAATGTACCCCAGGTAGAGCGCTGACCCACATCATCATGCCAAGACCGCTCCATTCCACCAGAGCACACAGCAAACAGGGCAGGGGCTGCAGCTGCCCCTTCAGTCAGCAGCACCCCACACCTATGATGGCGAGGCAGAAGGTGCTCTCACTCATTAGCTGGCTGTACGATGGCAGTCCATCAAAAGCCTCGTGGTCGCCATACAGGATGCCATGATTGTTAAGCCAGTCCTCCTCGCGGGACACAAGTGCGATTTTCTGTCGTACCCCCTGGGAGTAGGGCAGATTTTTCATCTGCGCCGGGGGAGGGCGAGTGCTGAGTAGGGCTCGTCCCTCGGCAGGGCCGGCTCTGCAGTGCCAGGAAGGCGGAGTGGCGCGCCTCACCCCTTGCAGCACGCCTTAGAGCTGCCCGGGAAGGAGCTACTACCCTCACTCGATGGGGACCCTTAGTCTCCCGGCCACTCAGGAAACCCCCCACGTTCACCTGCAGCCGGCCCTTGAACAGTGCCAGCCACTTCCTGTGCACCGTGGGGTTGCCCATGAGGGGGGAGTGGGCATGGAAGTGCGAGTTGTGCAGGTCCGGCAGTACCAGGTCTGCGCAGAGGAATCGTGTTCAGACGGTTGGGCTGGCATGGGGTGAAGCGGGCCCGGGAGAGGGAACCGGATTGCATGCCTCCGCGCGTGTGCAACAGCATGCCTCTCCACCCCTGGCGCCACCCCTCAACTCGCCCTTCTCCGCGTCAAAGCACGGGCCGCGGTTGATCCGGTGGAGGTGGCCCTTGGGCAGCCAAAGCGGGTCATGAGCCTCCACCGAGTAGTTGTCTGGGGCTGCAGTGCACGTATGAAGGGATTTGGAGCCGAGTTGGAGGAAGGGTGGAAAGCAAGTCGCCCAGGCATGGCAAACCAGTCTCTCTGGCCAATTGAACATCCAGCTTGCAGCGTCTGGGGTTTGATCCTGTTGTCCAGGCTGTGGGGGAGCAGCACAGCCCACTCCACCATGCTGCTGGGGCCTGGCTGACCAGAATACATATCCAAGAGCGAAAGACCGCCACTGAGAGCTGCCACCCCCCCTCCAGCTTCCATGCCAAGCACCGGGCTCACCATGGCCCGTCCAGCTCGTGTGGTTGCTGTCCTGGCGGCCCCAGTGCGAGAGGATGATCGCGGAGCGGAGGGCCTTGGGCACGTAGCAGGAGGCTTCGTCATGCGGCACATACTGCACAGAGGGGACCCATGGGGAGGAGGATCACGGGAAAGGTACATGTCTCTGTGGCAGGCCTAGCCTGCAACGCGGGAGACCATGCAGGCGCATGAATCTAGATCTCCTGCCTGCCCATGCCACTGTGCCCGCGCGATTGCCCAGGTCCATAGGGACAGCCGGGGAGCCGCAGGCTGGCCCTCCAGCACGGCATGCGATCAATCCTCCCCCTCCCCGGCACGCACAATGATGTGGTCCCTCCCGCCCTTCCGGTCCCAGTAGGGGTAGCGTGACCGGAGCTGGTGGTACGCCTCCTCCATGAAGCCTGTGGCCTGGATCGTCCGGCCCGGGACTATGGTGCGCAGCGGTGGGATGCTGGGCTGAGAATGAAGGTGGGCTGAGACCTGGCGACGTGTGGCCCACGCCCAGGGCATATATGCACGCCCATCCCTCTCCAGAACATGATGAAGAATACAGACAATCCCGTCGAAACCCAGCCCAGCTCACTTGGGCCATAATAGAAGGGGCCGTCCCCCCAGGTCACCACCGGCTGAATATAACATGCGGTGTAGAGCGGGACGTAGAAGAAATCGGCTTCCTGATATCGTGGAGCAGAGAGGGGGGGTGGTGGGTTGTTGGCAGCCTGTTGCCGGAGGATTCATTGTGAGGGGGAGGGCACAGCAAAGGTAAGGGAATGTCAGGGCTTTCTGCACTGCCACCAGGTCCCCACCTCAGGGTCTAGGGTGCGATGGGAGCTCTGCAGCATCATCTCATGCAGCCCCATCTCCAGCTGGTATACCCTCACAGCCTCCACGGTCGAGTTGTCATCGCTGAAAGTCCGTGTGACACAGTGGTCCCTGCAGTGGGGAGAGGGGCTTTGCAGATGATGCAAGGAGCCTCGGCCCAGGATGTCACCGTGAGGGAGCAGGGCAAGTGGGAAAGGAATCCGAGACCAAAGTCAGGGCCAAGTCACTGAGAGCACGGCCTTTGCAGATAGATACCCGGCTCTGGAGCCCATGCATGTCCGGGCATGCCCGCACAGTGAGCGCTGAGCAGGGCAGGCCCGCCCAAATCAAGTGCCCCACCCCTCGCAGCATGGCTAGCAGCCAACCCAGCGCCCACCTCTCGACCCTGTACTGCAGCATGAGGCTGGAGTAGTCGGTGGGTAGCTCGTACACCCAGATGAGGGGCCGGAGGCGAGGTCCCCGCGCCCCTGGTTCTCGTGCGGCAGGGGTGTGGACAAACTGTTTGATCCAGGGCCGGGTGGAATTCTCCATGCCTGCACTTGTGGGGTGATGGGGCAAGAGGCTGGAGGGGGGAGTGGATGTAGTGTTCAATCCTGCATGGCCTGGCGCCCACATCGATGCGGCCCACGGCTGTGCATCAGGGTGCGCCAGGCTCCGAGCATGCAAGCCAGCGTGCCTGGCGAGTCCGGCACGCCCTGCACCCGGTAGGCGCAGTCCTGGCCAAACCAGCCATCCTGGCACTTGCAGTACCCCTGCTGACACTCTCCGTGACCTGGCGGGGGAAAGTGGGAGCTTGAATGGGAGGAAGCCTGGCATTCCATGGGTCCTACACCTGGCCGGGCCGCTTCCCAGCATGCCTGCTCTCCTCAAAGCTCACCATTGCACTGGTTGGGGCAGGTTTGCTCGGTTGGAATGTTGCACAGGGGGCCACCAATGCCATCCTGCCAACAGGGGGGGGAGCTGGGCAATCATGACCTCAAACCTGCATGTTCTGGACACGGCAAGCCTATGAAAGGAATGGTGGAGAGAAAGAGATGGGATGGGGTGGGCTATCTCAACAGGCCGCAAGGCCCGCCCTTCATTCTCAACGCCAGGATTCCATGACAAAAACAGGCAGCCCCAGGGAGATGGGTTCCCCAGCACACAATGCATTCCCTACTCGACGGAGCAGCCCCTCGCTGCCACGTTCCGCAACCCTCGCACCTTGAAGCAGGAGCAGCGGTGCTCCGGTTCCTCTGCCATGCACCACCCCTTTGCGCCGTACAGCCAGTCCCGCTCTGTCATCCCGAAGTTGATGGGCTGGTTCTCCTCATCCTGCATTGCGAGGCGCCAAGGAAAGGAACATGGTCTCCTTCTCATCTTGGTCAGGATCGCTCAACCCCTGCCTGGCCACGAGTCCACCCCTCACTTATCATAGCATACAGACCATCCACCTGGCTCGATGGTCTCCTGAACACGATGCACGCATGGCAGGCTCTCGCCCCACCTTGTTTGGCTGGCAGGCATGACCCATGGGCCGGCCCACTCTGATAGGGGGGGTACCTGCGAGGGAGCATGCCGACCAGGCGCCTCCTCGGACCGTGGGGATCAAAGTCCAGGGCAACAACGCTTGGATCCCTCCCCTGCACCGTGCGCCACTGGAAAACATCAAGGGAGGATCCTACCAAGGCTGCACATGGGAATCCCTGAGTCCGCTAGAGACTGCATCCCACATCACAGCCGAAACACTGGCCTGGGCTCCGTTTTCTCCCATCTGAACCTTCTGGCAAGCACATATTTACCAGGTAAGGAGCCCTCCCCTGCTGGGATGTGGCCAAAGAGCGTGTGGGAGGGGCAGTAGCACATCCCCATGTCCTTGTCGCAGGCGCCGGAGCACATGGCTGCCTTGCTGGACCAGAAGGGGTTGTTGGGCGGGCGATAGGCCGTCAGGTTCTCCGGTCCAGGGTCAATCTGCTCCAGACCCCAGCTACGCGGCTTGTTGGTGCAGGGGCGGCGCAGGCGGATGTGGCAGCCATCTCCGGTCCAGCCTGGAGGTTTGGGGAGGGGGTGCGGGGAGGCAGCACCGGTCCAGGTGGAGGATCTGCTGGTTGAGCGGCAGGGAGGTATGGAGCACCTGCCTCTCGCAGGCTCAGCCGGCTGCCAGTCCCCCACCCACTCACCCATGGGGCACTGGCAGAAGCCGGCCGTCGCCACGCAGGTCCCGACATGGTTGCAGTCCAGAATGCATGACTTGTTCCCTCTGGGGAGGGCGCCGGAAGGAATGGGCTCCTGGGAGTGGTATGCAGGGCAGCCGCGGCCCTTCAACAGGGCACAGGCTGCGCTGTAGCCCGTGTCCCCATCAGCCCGCCCAAAGGTCAAGGAGAGCGACTCCACGGCTGTGGACACCCTCCTGTACCCCAGCGCCTGCGCCGGTGATGAGGCAGGGAGGAAGTAGGTGGATCGAGTCCAGCGCAGGTCCACCCCGCACTTCCAGTTTCCCCCGCTCACAATCGAATCGCGGGCCTGTTGGAGCGAATTATACTCCTCGACCACCAGTAGACGGGGTAGGGTCATGTAGAAGACATAGGTGCACGCTAAGAGAAGAATTCCGCACGCGAAGATCCTGCGGCGCCGGACGCCGCCCTGCAAGGCCATTATAGGTCGAAGGATGACAGAGGATGTTCAGACCAGTCTTATGTTCGGCGCATCAGAGACACATTCTGCATTTTAAATACGTATAGGTCCATAGGCCCTCGTGAGCATCTAGCTTTTCCGGCCAGGGTTACGACGGTCGCGTGCGGCGCCCATGTGTAAGGGCTCCTGAAAATCAAACATATATGCCTGGCAGTACCACCTGCTGTGCAGCATGCTGCTTACATGGACCGTGGTCACCAAAGGGGACGTCGCAATGATGTCTTACAAGGATGTTGGACGCATTTGGCAGCACGCAGTTTCTAGGCCAGCAGGCTCCACTCTGCAGCTCTATTTTCTATGCACCATGGGTCGGGGCTGCTGGGGTCTTTGGTCCTTTCCAAGCCATGCCTAACAGCACAGGGTCTCAAGAATTCTAATATTTCCCTTTGTACTGATCCCCTGCCGTGACGTGCGTCGATGCCCGATGGGAAGCTGCTGTTCAATGCCATTCTAATGACAGGTCACGTTTTGGAAGTAGTTTCTCCTACGACATGCAATGTCGATGGATTTTGTAGAAACCTCCCTGAAGTGATGAGCATTCCTCGGACCTCGCTATATCATACCGTGAACCTCGGGTGCCTATGCACACTTTTGGGACCATAGATCTGCCATGAATTCCTTGTTGAAGCCAAGCCTTCTGTTTGCATGCCCCACCTCCTCTCTCCGGACCCCCCTTGCATCACCGAGACTCCGGCTGCCTTCCCCCGCGAAGGCATGCAACGATTCATGTCTAGATCTATCGATGGGAAGCAGATTGGTGCGCTACGCATGAGTGTTCAAGGCCATGCATTGCATCGAATCGGCTGGTCCTCGATCCACCGCAGGTCGCCCTATTCACCATGCGAGCCGCAGAGACCACGGCCAGACCTCTCACCACCGTTCCCAGCTGGTCTGATCTGGAATCAGGGGTTGAGAGGGCTAGAGAGCAGCTGAGCTTCCCGGAACCCGACTATGAAAATGGGCCGGCAAACTCGTACGCCGTGAGGCGCCTGTTCGGACAGCCTGGCCCTCCAGAGATCAAGCTCTACCGGGACCATGCTGCCTGGTGCCCGTACTGTCACAAGATTGTGCTGCAGGCGAGAGCCTGATTAGGTGGTGGGTGTCTTGCTTGGCTCGTGCAAGGCCATACTACGGCAGCGGACATGCAGGATCTGTCTAAGAGAAACGCATGGCGGTACAGAGCAGCCCATTTCTACATGAGACTGCAGCACCTAGGTGCATACCCTCTCCAACACTCCTCCTGTGCACAGCTGGAGGAGAAGAGGATCCCGTACACCATCGAGAAGATCAACATGCAGTGCTATGGGGACAAGCCTGCCGAGTTCTTGGCAAAGGTGGGTGGTGCAGATGCCTCCAGGTTCTGTCATGCTACTTGGACGGGCGTTTGTGTTCTTGGGCAACCTTGGAACGGGGACAAGGATCCTATCGTATTTAAACTCAGTCATTGTCTCCTTGTTATCGCAGCCCATGCCCTGCCCATCCCTTCCTTCCCAAGCCCAGGTCCCGTCTGGCCTCCTCCCAGTCCTCGAGGTGGGGGGCAGGGTGTTCACTGAGTCGGCCGTGATCCAGGAAGTGCTGGAGCAGCTCTACCCAGAGATTCCCCTCCTGCCCCAGCCTGGGACCCAGGAGCATGGCCGGGCCGCCGGGCTCATGCGCTTGGAGCGGCGCCTCTTCTCCGACTGGCTCCAGTGGCTCTGCCGCGGCGGGTGGTGGGTTTGCTGGGAAGGCGAGGGGAGGGTGGGGTGGGGATGACTTTAGAAAGCTCTGTCTCAGCCATGCCCTCCCAGGGAAATCGCGAGGTTCGGGCACCTCCCCAATGGACCGCCGGTGTGCTGAAACCCTCGCCTGCCATGCGCAGGCAATACCAGAGGAGGCCAGAGCGTCCGTGCAGACAGCCCAGCCACACACGTCACTCCCTCCTATTCTCACAAATCTCAGGAACGTACAGGGCAACCGCAGGGCCTTCTGCAAGACCATGGAGGCAGTGGATGATGCGCTGCGTGCCACGCCCGGCCCCTTCTTCCTGGAGTCGGGCCTGAGCCTGGTGGACCTAACCTTTGCGCCCTTCCTGGAGCGCATCGCCGCCTCCATGGTCTACTACAAGGGTTTCGTGGTCAGGGGACAGGTGATATTACAGGGACGGGCAGAGTTTCGGGTTCTGTGGTGACAGTGTTTCCTGTTGATCACATGCAAGAGCTGGGATGGCCTGGGTCATGCCATGGATGCCAACCCTGTTGCAGTTGCTTCCTTTCTTTCACAACTTCTTGTGGCCTGTTGAGGCCACCTGGGTACCCCTTGCCAGCCTCGAAATCCACATTCTTCCGACCACCAAGGCCAGCCATTGTCCCTCGCCACGCAGGGGAGGTGGCCGGGGATCGATGCCTGGTTTGAGGCCATGGAGGCCCGCGATTCCTACCGCGGGTTCAAGTCGGACTACTACACCCACTGCCACGACCTGCCGCCCCAGCTGGGAGGTGCGTGCATGGAGGAGTTGGAGGAAAGGATCCTCGGTTGACCTCTCCAGTGCAGGGCATCCTTCTGCTTGGGCCTGTGCCTTCCCAATGAAGCACTCAGCCGCCATGTGTCCAGCCTGCACAGCAGCAGCCCCCATCCCTTCTCCTGCCCATCCTGCTAGGGTGCACATCGGAGCGGGGCAGCGAGGAGGCCGCGGCAGCGATAGACGGCGGCGCGTGGAGGCTGCCCCTGCAGCCCCTGGCCGCCGACTACGCCTACGAAGCCCACAGCCCAGGTGCGTGTGCAAGGCTTGATGGAGTGTGCAGGATGATTCGTGCAGCATGCTATGCCCGCGGACACACTGCAGCCGATCCTGGGGGCTCCCCCAGTGCAGCCCGGGTCCCATGGCCCTCGTCCTCCCACCCCCAGTCCCGCGCACTCCGCCTTCATCCCATGCATGCCCAGGGGACGATCCTGAACGCGACGCGCTGACCGCGGCGGCACGGCTCGTGTCCAACAGGGCCGCCGTCGTGCCCTTTGCGCTGCGCGGGGCCAGCCAGGGGGCGCGCAGGACGGCCAGGGCACACCTGTCGGACCCCGGGAGACCGTCGGCCCAGGACCCCGACGGCGCGGTGGATGCAGGTGAGCCACCTTGCGCCTTGGCGCGGAGCGAGGACTGCATCTTTCCTTGGACCTAACCTGGCAGGCTGGTGCTTGCAGCCGCTGGGGCCTGGCATCCTAGTGCTGAGCCTTGGTGCCCCACCCCCCAACCCCAACCCCACCCCCAACCCCCCATCTGACTCTGCAGCGCTGCGCTGCGTGGCGGGCGCCCTTCTTTCTGGTACGGAGACGGCTGCCGCCCCCGTGGCGCCATCTGAACAGGCCGCAGACACCGTGAGGCAGTCCCTCTCCTACATGCGGGACCGGATCTGCGTACCACGGGATCTGCCGCTGCCGGCCGCCCGGCAGCTCCGGGCCCACCTGAACTGGGCCATAAATGGTCTCATTATGCATGGTTCCGCATGAGCAGCAGGTCTATGGGAGGGCCCTGCTCCTGAAGGTGCTCCTTGTGCTGTAATGACTGTAGCTCCAAGCAGATGCCTTTTCCTAGTCCTTACTCGATATGATAGATGAAAGATTGCAATTGTAATCATACTTAGTGAAGACTGCATGGCCCCGTGCCAGAATCAGGCCTGCAATCTGTCCCAGGACATCAGATCACATCAGGATGGCCGTCTCCATCCCTTGGGATGCTGTGATCGCAGATGTCAAGCCTGGAGACATCTCCTGCTCGTGGCAGCAAGGATGTGCCATCATAGTGTGTGGCACAGGAGAGTCTGCCTCGGGCTCAGTGCTGGCCTGAGTCTCATCGTACTCCACATCTGAGCTGGAGCTGCTTGATCGATTGACTCCCTGCACAGCACAGGGACGGCTAGAGCTTAGGCAGGGTGGGCAGCCACCTGTCTCAGATGGTATGCCTATTGATCATGGTGCAAGCACCCAGTGTGACAAACCAGGACTCTGCTTGCCGTAGCATGGCAGGCTTCCATAGCGTCGCGAGATATCATGGCGTCGCTGTCCAGAGACAGTGGCTGGACCTGTGCATGCTGCTGGCGCAGAGACCTTTGCCTTGCTGCTCTCGCCAGCCTCGTCTGTTCCAGGTGGGCACCTTGTGCCTGGGATGCAGCAGCCTCTCCGCCCTCCACCCTGCGATGGGACGGCTAAGCATTGTGATGGAAGCAGCTGAGCACAATTATTCCCAGGAACTTGGGTCAGGTGAAGGGCCTTCCTCATTTGCTGGGAGCTGTTCTGCCTGGAACGAATCTGGCTGCCAGGGGCGTGGGGACTTGCAACGGCTCCCTACCACTTGCATCGATCATTCATGTGCAGAGTCTCTACCCGCCCTCCCAGCTCTGCAAACCCATGCACACGACTCAGTTGCCAGACCCAGCATTTACCAGTCATACATCAGCTTCCACCGCACCATGCCTCCGCAGTTGCTCGCTCCAGGGGCATGATGGGTCGCTTATCCAGGTAGGCCAAGTGTGGCAGGTTCCCCACCACCCTCTTCCTGTACGCAGCAGCCTTGGTCACACAGGGGTTGCCGCTCAGGTACAGAGCCCTGAGCAGGGGTAGCTGCCTCAGGATGCACAGGAGGTGGTCCATGTCATCCAGGCGGTTGCTGGAGAGGTCGAGGGTGGTGAGGCCGGGGAAGGTAGCTAGGGCATCCAGGTCTCCGGCCAAGTGGTTGCCGGACAGCGTCAGGGTTTCGAGGCGGGCGTTGCTCCCCTCCAGCCCAGAAAGGGAGGTCAGGTGGTTGCAGCAGAGGCTGAGGACCCGCAGGGAGGGGAGGGCGGGGAAGTCGGCAAGGCTGCGCAGCGAGTTCTGATGCAAATACCTGTCATGGATGAGGGAATGGCCATGGCGCATGACCGGGGGGTGAGGGCTGGAGGAAGAGTAACTCGATGCCCTGGTTGATATTGAACTAAGAATGAAGCACATCGCTCATCGTATGGAGCAGATGCACCGCTGCGCCGCCTTGCCATCATGCTCCGGCATGGGTGTCCGAAGGCACAAGTTGACTCACAGACATGTCAGGTGGGGAAGTGGCGGCAGACCTTCCAAGCTCTCCAGAGAGTTGTTATCGGCGAAAATGGTTTTCAAATTCACGTATGGCTCCAAGCATGCCAGCTTGAATATTCCCGAGCTGCCCAGGTACAGGGTGTCGTTTAGCTCCGGGGTGACGAACAGATCGTGCCGCCGACAAATGTCGCGCAGGCTCGCAGCTGTCATCTGCATACTCGCAAAGAATAAATGAGCTGAAGGGATATTTCTCCAGGTGAATGGGCTCTGCTATGGGTGGGTGTCAACCTGTGTCGCCGAACGTGGTGGATGAAGAGATGATCTGTTGTGGTCCCGGTCAACTGAGCGTGAACTGAAGCAAGCAAACGTGATGTTCACATCAGGTCCAATGCTCCCAAAAGCGCAGTCTCTCATACGCTTTAAATTTTTTCGATTTAATTGCAATATTCACAAAGGTGCTAGGATGTATTTTGCTTTGGGGCAAGCTCTGTCCAGAAGGGTCGCATACCTTCCTGACGACAGATGCCAGCTTTAAGTCGCAGCAGTGGCAAGACATACAACATGCGCATCTTGAGATGGTACAAATTTCCCTAAGTGATACCGCTGTAGAAGTACGCCCACGTCCAGGTTCCCGCTGCGTTGTCACTGCTGCAGTTTGCATTGTGTGTGCAACTTTGGTTGCGGGGGTCCTAGAGCGCGGAGATCATTTCCGCTCGTGCTCAACAGGGCCCTTCTGTGAACGATGTCGGGTGGATTTTCCAGCTGGAGAGCGTCATTCGTCTACTTCACGCGCCATATCATACCTTGATCCCACTTTCGCGTAGTTCCCTGGACGGTCAGCGGGATTGGGTGGTGGCCTTGGCCCCTCCCACTCGTAGCCTCCGGGCTTCATGTCACAGAGCGACACTGTGAAGCTGATCAGTGCGGACGGTTTCGAGTTCATCATCAGCAGGGAAGCGGCCTATGTGAGCAACACCATCAAGAGCATGCTGGACGAGCAAGGTGAGGTCCGAGACCTAGGAAGGCCGGTGCAGTTCCAGGCTATGGTCACCCTCTGTGAATGTTCGAGAGACCCTGAGAGTGCAGATGTTCATCCCACTACGTGATTGATCCCTCTCAGGAGGATTCATGGAATCCGAGACCAACCAAATCACGTTCCCTGGCATCTCCGGTGCGGTCCTGGAGAGGCTCTGCCAGTACTGCTACTACAAAGTCAAGTACCTGCACACGTACGATACCTGAGGGGCATGGGCAAGGGCACTCTTTGTGTCTGCAGATCTGGCTTGTGATTGGCCGGAGGGTGCGGGAGCCTGGTCCTCCTGCCTACGCCCACCGCCACTCGCACTGGCCTGCTGCTTTCGCCTGTTGCTGTCCTCTCCTTGCCGCACATGCATCGACGCATTTCCCCCACACTGCAGACCCAGCACGGCCATCCCAGAGTTCAAGGTGCACCGTGACATGGCGCTGGACCTGCTGATGGCTGCCAACTACCTCGACATGTGACACCCAGCATACGATATGTTGGCCTGCCGAGACCCCAGCGCACACGGACTTTGCAAGGAGCTTGCCCGCCCCCCACGGCACCGCTTCCTACTTCCCAGCAGCTGCATGGTGTCTCGTTTCGTTTTTATTGTCACGATGGATGTGTGTGCATGTGATGTACCCTGGGAGGACAAAACACCATGGTCTGAGCCTTGTGGCAGGAACAGGATAGGTTACGGCTCCTGTGAGCGTAGTAGCATGCCACTCTGCCATCGCCACCCCTTGCCTTCCCCATACAAAGGAAGGGCTGTTCTGGGTTGCCCTCAGATTGTCATTGGCCTCACCAGGCACCCACTCGCCCGCAGACCGCGTGGCAGGTGCCTCATGCCCCCCTCCGGCCTCAGATGGCGGCGAGACGGGTGTGCGCGCCCTCATACACAGAGAAGATGACGGCGTTGACGAGCAGTGCCCGGCCCAGCGTGGCCGGCAGGCCCCGGAAGAAAGCGCGCGGTCCCTCGCGGGCGGCCATGTCGGCGGCGATGCGCCAGGCGCCCGGCGCCGACGCGTCGGCGTGCGCCTGCAGCCGCGACTTGACCACGTCCAGCGGGTACACGGCGAGCCAGGCCGCGAGGCCGGCCGCCGCGCCGGCGGCGAGCACGCAGCCGTGGCCGGGCAGAGCGTCTGCGGTGGATGTAGGCGGCGCCGCCACGCTGCCCGAGGACTCGCAGGCCCTGCGCACCGCCTCGAAGGTGCAGAAGTAGGCGGCGAAGGACGGCACGTCGCGCGCCGCGGTCATCCCTGCGCCGAGGTACAGCCCTGCTTGGAGGTGGGGAGGAGAGAGTGCACATGTTGTGGGCTCCCAGGGGTGTGTTTGTGGGTGCGAGAGAAGGGATCATTGGAGTTGAGGAGGACACGCCATGCATGAGCGGGGCTGGGTGGTTGCTGGGCCAGAGGTGGGCACCCTGCCCTCCAGTCCTTTGACCCTGGGCTCCGATGCGCTCCCGCCCCACCCGCACTCTCTGCAGCCCCTTCAGTCCCCGGCAAGGAGGCAAGCAGGGTTCCCAAGGCACCCACCCGATATGCCCTGGCCTCGCCAGATGCGGAGCGCCTGGTCCAGGGCCCCCACGTAGCCGGGGCTCCCGCGCGCGGCGGTCTGGAGCTGCAGTCGGATCTTGAGCAGCTCCACGGGGGTGCACACCGCGGTCTGCAGAAAACCCGCGGCAGCGCCGGCGGCCGCCACTCGGCCCAGCGGCAGCGCACTCTCCGCACCGGGGTCGACACCGTCTGCTTCGGCCTCCAGGCACCGGCAGGCCGCCCCGTACGTCTGGAACACCAGTGCGTTTTGCAGGGCGCTGGTGAGCAGGGGGTAGGCCATGCCGCGGAACAGCGCGCGGGGCCCCTCGCCAGCCAGGATCTGGCGACCTCGGGTGGGCGGCGCGGCGCCCGCCCCGCCGCCACCCTGGCGCTGCTGCTGGCGGATGCGGACATTGTCCAGGGGCTGGCCGGCCACCACGCCGCTGAGGCCCGAAACCCCCCCTGAGAGTGGGAAGGGGATTGAACGGGGTGGGCGCGCAGCTCCCAGGTCTTTTGCAGTGTGTAGGGCACCAGAGATCAAGGATTTGCACGCAGAGCAAGGGTCCCACCGGGACTGGCCAGGCTCACCCGCCAGGAAGTCACGAGTGGAAGCACTCAGCGTCAGAGCTGCGGGTTGCAGCGTCTCCTCCATCCCGCCGATCGACTGATCTCGGGAGGACGCGTATGGCCTGGTCGGGCTGAGACGTCATGGCCGGGTGGAAAGCGATGCTGGCATAGCGATCCGCATTCGAGGCTCAGTACTTATCAGCAGTAGGTATATATTTCCCTGTCGTCTCGACGTCGGGCAAGGTGTGGGACGGTGGCAGGCGGGCAAAGGGAAGCAGAGCCTCTGCTATTCCTACAAAGTGACCGCAGTGCCCCTCGTCCGATGGATCTAGACTAACTTATCATTCATTCTATCGTTCTTACATGCCTCTCTCTGCGCTCGAAATCGAATATGTACCGCCTGACCATGGGCGATCAGCTTCCGGACATTCGTCCGTCGAGGGCCGGAGTTTCGGAGAGACCCGCGCCTCCACCTTGGCCCTCGACCAGATCGAATCCTTCCGTGTGAAGGGCTACAATGAAAGTAGGATACTCCACAACCTCCTTTTTCTTCAGCGCGGCCTCTAATGTGGCGTTCCGGTCGATCCGGTAGTATAGCGGAGAGTTTGCCTGTAGATTGGAATGCCCAAGAGCGTGTTGGCAGGATGCCCTTCGAAGGTAATATGAGAGGATAACACTCGGAATCTCCATGCACCGCTCATTCAACCTGCCCCGGAATCGACAAGATGACGCCACCCACCGGAGTTCCATGCTTCTTGAGGAGGATCAGCTGACTTTGCCTGTCAGCATCAATGTATGCCTGAAGGGCGCTTTTGTCTGGAGAGGAAAGAGATGCGCTCAAGGACGCCAGGTGCTGATCCAGGAGATCACCTACGACCACACTCTCCTTCACCCTGTGCAGGGATGCTGTGCAGAGGTAAGAAGACTTTCGGCGCCTGAAGACGAGCACATCTGCAGGCCATTCCCATCCGGTTCCGACGCAACATGTGTCGCAATCCCTGAAGCAGATATCTATCGTAGGAGCGACATCAGTACTGCTGTCCCACTCACAGGGAAGCTAAGGGGGGGGGGATAACGCTACGATATCATGCTCCTCCTAACATATCACACCGTATCACCTTGCGTTCACGGGCTTGAAGTTTGGTGCAGATTGAAACTTCCATTCCAGTCTCCACTCCATGATGCCTTGCTTAGGATTATACCGCGTTGTGTTGGTCTTCCTGGCGGCCATGCCCATGGGCAGGAGGTGCAGCTCTACCCCTCGCCTGCGCAGCGGTGTATCATCAGGTTGTCATGGTGATCAGTCATCCGTTACTCCAGAGCGCTGGTCGTCAATGCTGCCATGTACTTCCACCGCTCCGCAAATCACACCCAGCACATGCCAGCACCCTCTCACCTTTTTGCCTGTTGCAGCAAGGTCTGCAGACCCCTGGGCAGCAGCATGGCAGGCCTGGCGGGGGCTGCCCTCTTTGCCACCTCGTCGGCTAATTGCACCTCCTCCAAAAATCTGAGATCTGCATGGTGTGGAAAGAGAGGTCGGGGTTATCTCATACAAAATGTGAGCATGCTTGCAAGCCCTTGGCTCGCACTCAGTCACATCTCGGTGCAATAGATTTACCTGACAACAGGCTCCGCTCATCCAGCTGCGCACGACCGAGGAAGGCCGTCCTGTCGCGTTTCCCAGAGCACCCTGATTGCTGCTTGTGTGCTGCAGTAGGGGCCCAGGGTTGAGAGGATGGGGTGACAGGCAATCTACCCAATCACTGGACGTGCTCCCTGCCCTCAAACATACCAATCCGCCTTACAGAATCTACCTTTCACGCATTCCAAGCTGCACGACCGGGTGGTGCAGCGGGGGCAGCGGTACTTGGCCAGGCCCTTCCCACACGTTGCACATGACCCGGATGCCTGGTCCCGCTCCGTGGCACCGTCTGCCTCGGCCATGTCAGGACCGAGGCGGGAGTACGGCCTCCTCGGGTGCGGTGTGGCGCACCAGTCCCCGCACCGGTCGGTATATCGCAAAGTACGCGAAGCCTGAAGCCAGGGCGCCCCCGAACAGGGCCACGGCGCCGTAATGATACAGGAGGCTGCGCTGTGTGGGCCTGAAAAACATGTCGGAGGTTTTTTTAAATACGTGGGTAGGTTTCGAGTTGGCATGCGGGTCAGTAGAGTAGGAGGAACCATCACGTAAAGTTGTGTATATTGAGCGCGCGGTAGCGCGCTCGCCCCTGGGTCCCCTTCCCATGAGTGCACATTGTGTTTCTCACCCACCAGCCTGCCATGGCACCTGCCTGTCCTCGGGGCAATGTTGTGGGTATCACGATTTACATATGTAATCAATTGCACGGGCTCTGTGGCACACCACAGAGGTGGGAGTCCCAGTGCTCGAAAGAATCAATTCATTTGGGCTCCAAGCATCGGCTCCCAAAACATTGGCTGGCCCTAAGAATCAGGCACAGTCGTAAGTCAAGCAATGGGCGGCGGTGTGATTGTAAGCAATGCTGGATGGCCTGGAATGGCGGCCGACCATGTTCGAAAGGGAACCCAGCCTCGGTGCGGCCGTCGCACCCACCCGCGGGTCAGCGCGGGGGCACCTGCCCCCCCGCCCTCACTCTTCGCCGAGCCTCAGAGCGCTCCTGCGAAGCGGGGCCGGGGGGGGCCGCGCCTCCTTCTGCCACTCCCGCAGCGTGCCGTTGCCGAGGTCGGGCCGAAACTCGGTGGCGCAGAACCCCTGTGAATTCACCGCACAGCAGGCGGGCTGCAGCGGGATGCGGTCGGCGGCGGGCCTCGCCTCCGCCAGGCTGGCGATGGCGCCCTCCAGCCCCTGCTCGACCAGCAGGGCAGCCCTGGCGGCCAGGTGCTCCGCGTGGCGGCGGCTGAAGCCCAGGTCCAGCGCGTTACGGAGGCCGTCCTTCCCCCCGAGCTTCGCCAGGCAGGTGGGCAGAGCGCCGGGGAAGGCCGTGCCCACCGCCCCGCCAGCCGCGTGGCAGCGGTAGTCGAAGAATGCGAGCGGGGAGGGCCTGACGTCTGGGAGCACATTCTTCTGGAAATGGCGCTGGGTGGCCCAGCCAAAGCCGTTGATGAGGATCTCGTGCTTCTGCGAAGGGGGTGCGCAAGGGGGGGGCTGGTGAGCAGGAGATGGACTGGGGTTGAAGAGAACAACCTCCTCCTGCACAGCGCCATTGCAGTCATGCCATCCTCTTCATATCTAGACGCCAGGACCTCGGGATTTATCTACATTTGGGCGTCCGAGGGCAGCCCGCATGCGCCGAGCGTCTTGCCTCCAGCCCCAGCCTTGCCCTTGATATTCAGTGGAACCGGAGCCCCGGTGCCTCAGGCCAAGGCCTTGGTCTCCCATGTTCAGACAACCGCCCCCCCCCCAACCCCCTCCTCCCTTAGACCCACCGTGCAGCGGGGGAGGAAGAATGATTCATACAGGCAGCCAGGGATGTTACCCTGGATCTGGTCATTGTCAATGAGCGTCATGCGCCCGTCATCTGTCACGAAAACATTGTCAGGGTGGCGATCGCAGTGCCCCACCAGCAGGTCGAAGATGGCGGCCTACAGGGATGGAAGGGGATTGGGAGCGTGGGAATCAGGAGGCTCATGGGAGGGTGGGAATCAAGGAGGCAGGGCAGCAAAGAGTGCCAGGGACCCGTGAGAGGGACGGGCGTCATGGACCCCAGGGCACGGAAAGCGAGACCCAGGGGCCGCGCCAAGGTGGTGACACATGAATAGCTGCGTGATGAGCGGTGTGCACGCCCGGCCATCTTGCCTAGACCACATCCAACCCATGTACCAGGGCGCACCCTGTCCCACCCGCCTTTAAAATCAGCCTGGCGCATGCACACCTCCAGGGACTGGCAAATCTCCGATTTGCATGCTTGCAAGCCCCAGAACCAGTTGCCCCAGCCAGTCCCCTCCCCACCTGCACGACGTGCTCCGATGGAATTCGTCGCCAGATGTCCTGCAGCTGGTACGCCGGCCAGTGCCAGCTGCCCTGCAGCAGCTGCAGGGGGATGCCCTTGGCCCGGTCAGAGAGCAGTGCCTCGCGGCTCTGGACATAGCCTGCACGCCGTGCATGGGGTTGCGGTGTGGGGTTCACATGGGGTTTGGTTTTAAGGGTTGATGCATCACCCTGCACAATACCGCACAGGCCAGCCCGGCACAGCCACAGTATGCGCAAGCCTTCGTCACTCTTGGACCTCCGCATGCCCCCCTCCTCGCCCACCAGGTCCCCTCCTTCCTCCCTCCCCCCGCCACCACAGCGTACCGCTCTGCGGCAGGAGGACGGTGATGTTGGCGACGGTGTGGCGCGGCACCACGTGTGCCAGCCCACACTCGTCCACGAGCCGGGCGAGGGCCACCATCTGGCGGTGCTGGCGCGCGGCGCGGTCGGTGGGCGTGCACTCGTGCCGCGCCCACTGGCCGTTGCGGTGCAGGTCCACGCACAGGAGCTGGAGAAAAGTGAGGTGGGGTGCAGAGTTGATTTTGGGATGGGTGCCCGGCGCGTGAGGGCTGCCTATGCTGACATGCACCTGCAGCCCCAGCGGGCGGCGAGGCCATGATGAAGGGGTTGCAAGCGGTGGTCGTCAGCAGTTTTTTGTTCCAGGTCCAGCCCGGGGCAAGAGGCCCCACGGACCCCTGCATCCAGAACCGGCAGGGCACTATAACAGGGACGGTGCAGGTAACCCTGACGTCTGGTAGCTCGGAGCTTTTCAGGAGCCGTCCCCCACGGTGCATGCCATCAAGGATTTGACTGTAACAGTGATGTGCACCCCTGCAATGTCCCCCTTTCCAACCCCTTCCACCCCCCTTCTGGCACCGCAGCAACCTACCCGTGCGATCTTGGGCTCCGCCTCTTCCGCGCCCGGCAGCTGCGGCTGGGAGGCCAGTAGCGTGTAGTCCGGCATGAGCGCACCCGTGTAGCGGTTGGGCAGGTCCACGCGGTCAAAGGTGAGGCGCCCCCCCAGCTGCTCCAAGTGGTGACTGCAGCCAGTGCAGGTGGTGCAGTTGGGCAGGCCGGCGCGCCTGTTGAACACCGTGATGCCCAGCGGGGTCCAGGCCGAGCTGTGCGTAGCGTTGTGCAGGGCGAGGGGGGGGGCACCCTCCGGTGCCGTGGTCAAGCTCCCCCCGCCCCCGGCCAGGCTGCACTCCGCGCAGAACTGGCAGGCGGTGGCCGGTAGGCCGACGCCCAGTTCGCGGGGCACACCCTGGTCCGCCTCGGTGTAGAGCGTGCCGGGTCGGGGCCAGCGCGGCGGGGCCTGCAGTGGTTGGAAAGAGGGGCAAGAGGGTAGGGGTCGGCAAGGTTGGGGTCGGGTGGGGATCGGCAGGGTCGGGGTCGGGAGGACCAGACTCGTGGCACATCAAGCAGGGAGCGAGCAGTGCCATGGAAACTCGCGTGTCTGAGGCTGGCCTACCTCAACGAGCTCTGGACAACGGACAAGCATTGTTCATGCCTCAACAGCACGCTCGATTGAGGCTGCAAGGCAGGGGCTTGACCCTCCCACCTCCCCAAACACCGCCACTCCCAGCTTGCCTCATCCACGTCGGATGCCGATTGGACCTTCTCAACCACCACCAGAGGGATTTTGTTGGGTTGACCGCCGCCGCCTTTCAGGGGCGACTCCTGGGGAGGCAGGGTGGGCGGCGACAGCTTGGCAGCTCGTGATGTCGTGTCCTGAGCGGCGCACGGACGGGCTTCATCCCCAGCATCTGTCAGAGACAGGTACTTCCTTCCTGCATACCGGTACCAAGGGCGTATGTCAGCTCAAGCAGCGAATAACAGCGTCCAGCTCTTGCAGCCGCAGCACGCTCATGTCAACACACCCGCAATACAACCTAGGAGTGCAGAGCTTGACAGTTGGTATATTGTTGGGAAGCCAAACTGACATCCTGTTTCAGTCAGCAGGCAAGAGCCGCCTTTGGAAAGAATGAGCCCCTGTGGTGGGGAGGGGTGGTGGGGTTGGGCGCCAGGGGTTCGGTCGAGCGGCTCGACAGCAGCGTCGGGATCGGCGTGCCGGAAATTGCCCCCGCCTGCCTACCCCCAAGAGGACGAGAGACAGTCCCACCGCCACGAGAGTGGTCAGGAACGCTCTTCGATACGTCATGTTAAGAGAGAAAGCTCGCCCGAAATGCCCTCCGGTTTGTCTCAAGTACTTCTGCGCATGCGGCCAAATTGCGGTAGGCTGCTCTGCACGGCCACGAGATAAGACCACATGACGCTTGACAGTGGAACCCTTTTAGAAGCGACTTAAATGCTTGTTTTATCCGGGCGGATTGAAGATGTGACTTATGGCGACGGAACAAAAACTGTCGCGCCCTCACGGGGAGCTGAGTTGGAAGCCGACATAACCGCACGGAGTCCGTTGCTTGCCAGGACAACGGGGTCGCCGCGACGCGCATATCCAGAATACTAACACCAGCAGTTGGGATGAGGTTCTCTTTAAAAATCCAAGGTTAATGGTTTCCATTTTATTGGATGAACGGGAGAGGAACATCTGCAGCCATCACTAAGGATCCACCGTACGCACAGTGTTGATACAGTCCTTCTGATACTCCAGCATGTAATTTCGCTGTATGCTGGAGTGAGTGTTCCATTCTGCATGTACATGGCTGAGCTTGGGGAGCCTGGGAAAGCAGTTTGGTGTCTGTATACCCTCCAACCCCCAAGCATGAGTGGTAACTTTTCGAATTACAGCCATCCTCGACGACCGCTGGCGATAGCAGAAGGTGGGTGCTCCTCAATCAGCAGTCCTGTCAGGGCCGGCGACCATCAAGTGCAGATGATGGGTTGTATACCTTGGAGATTTGGACAGTACTGTGTTCCGGGCGCACATATCCGTTCAAAGGGCTTTTGCCAGAATAGCTGGTGAGTTCTGGTGACGAAGTTACTTGTGGATCGTTCAATTCGAGTACCCTAGTGTTGTGTCGGAATGCTGCTCGTGTGGCAGGGTATCACAGGGAAAGTTTGCGCGGCAAAATTTCCGAGACATTCAAACGTTGGCGAGCTGGCGCATCGTCCTCCCCGTGAAAGTTGCGCGCAATTGTAATCTAGGAGGGAAGCGAGACATGTGCGCGCGCGATATCCTCCCTGAAACTCTGCACAAACAGTCGCAGGGCATCGTGGATGCGCTCCGGCGACACCATGCTCTTCGTAGGCCCGAGCTCGACCTCTGCCGTTGATTGATAGCGGGCCGGGGCAGCATGGCGATCTCATCGCCCGCAGCGTTTGCCTCGTGGAGCGAAGCTTGGATAGCAGAGTCCCTGGATGTGGAGGAGTCGACGCTTTCACAGCTCGCCCGCGCCGTGCGTTATGGCGTGAGGGTGTCCTTCCGAGTGCCCGTAGGCTACGACACCCCTCCTGAGCGCCACAACTGCCGAACACCATCGCGCCTTTCGAGCCAAGCCTCTTACACTGCATCTTGTCGAATGCCCCACAGGAGGAGCAGCTGGACCCCAATGCATCCGAGTCGGCTGTGTGGAACTCCTCCCCACCTAAAGCGGGCGTCCAACCCAGCGTTGCCCACTCTCAGGAGGCCCTGCCTGGGAGCAGAGGCCCCTCGCCCCCGTGCCCCGATGTGAGCTCATGGGGAGCAGAGAGTGTGCAGGTCCTGCTGCAAGAACGCACGATCGAGCTGGAGCTGGAGCGGGCGAGGCGCCAGGCGCTGCAGCAGGCCCTGCTGGAGGCCGAGGAAAGGGCCAGGCTCCTGGCCCAGGATCGGGAGCAGTTGGCGGACAGGCACCGCGCCGAGCTGGAGGACCTGGCAGCGGCCTGCGACGCCGAGCTGGCCGAGGCGCGCGGTCTCCATCGCCGGGAGGTCGCTGAGCTGGCGGCGGCGTATGAGGCCCAGCTGGAGGGGACCCAGGACCAGGTCGCCATGCTGGAGGACAGGCTGAATGTGACTCAGTATGGCGGTACCCCCATGGGTGAGCTCGGTGGAGGTAGTCCCTGTAGGGAGCAGAGACAGGACGACGGGGTTGCCAAATGGGGCGCGCCGTGCTTGCCTTGCGTCCATTTTCTACGCTGTATGCTTGCCTCGTTCAAAATCGTCGCAATATTGTGCCCCTGCCCCCTCCCTATCCACAGGACATCCCAATATTCAAACCCGCTCCGACAGGGGCTCACCCACCAATGCCATGGAGGCCCCTGTGCGGGACCTGTTTGACAGCCCCATGAAGGGAGTCTGTGGCACCGCCCAGGCCGGCGATGCCTTCTGTGGAATGCCTCCCCCACTGGCCGCCCAGCCTTCCCTGGTGTCGGCCGCCTCGCAGCAGGCTGTGACGGCCGACAGCTGTCCCTGGGACTCCTCTTCGTCAGACGAGGACGGCGCGCCGGCCCCGCATCGCAGCTCGCCTGAGATCGAGGTGGGTGCTCCCCGGCACGTCCACGGCGCTTCCACGGGCGGAGTGGAGGGCTCCACTTCACTACACCAGGCACAGCAAGGGACGCTGGCCGCAAGGCCGGCCCCGGTGCCCGGGACCGCCGCCGTCGAGGAGCGTCACCTGCGCTCCGAGATCGCCGCTCTCAACCGCAAGGTGTGTCTTGATCGAGGTGGACCCAGTCTGATGCCCACCAAAGTCGGAGAAGTGGGGTGTGCCAGCGCAGCCCTGCGACGCCTGGGGGAGCTAGCCGGCCGAGGGATGCTTGCCGGGTCCTTTCCTCATGCACCCTCCCACAAGGGCGACCTGTCCCCATACCCCTCCTGCTTGCACGGCCGACCCTCATCCCCTCTCCCCCGACCCTCCTGCGCAGCTCGAGCGGGGCGGCGAGTCGCTGTGCAAGGCCACCCACGCCATTCGCGTGCTGCACTTCAAGCTCCAGCGCGAGCGACAGAGCGTGGCCCGCCTGCAGGCCGACAAGTGCATGCTCCAGTCGCGGCTGCTGGCGGCCCTGGGCGAGGCCGTGGAGGCCGAGGGCGGGCTTGCGGGGCACGGCCCCCCGACATCCAAGCAGCTGCAGGATTCCGACACTTTGCCGCCGGAAATCGACGACCAGGAGGCCGACGCCGTGCGGGGCCTGGAGGCCGGCCTGGCGGAGATGGCGCGCCGCCTGGCGGCCGCGGAGGGCGTGGCCGCGGGCGCCGACTCGATGCGCGAGGAAGCCGCTTGCCTGCGCGCCGAGCTGGCGCGCGAGCGCGCCGCGCTGGCGGAGGCGAGGCGGGAGCGCGACGAGGCCAGGCGCGCCGCCGACCGCGCCGCCGAGCACGCCGCGCGGACCACGGAGGCGCTGATGGCCGCGCGGGAGGCGGCGGCGGACGTGCGGCGGCGCGGTGGGGCATGTCCTGGGATGGAGGACTGCGTGGGTCGTCAGGTGCGGGGCGCGGCGCCCTCCACGGACCCTGCGGCGGTCGGGCCTCGGGACGAGAGCGAGGTCCGCGCCGGCGATCCGGCCACGCTGGGTGAGGCCACGGCGTCGGAGGCCGCGGCGCTGCGCGCCGCGCTGAGTGCTGCGCGGGCCGCGGAGCGCGAGGCGCTGGCCTCCGCGGGCGGCGCGCTGGGGAGGGCCGAGGCCCTGGCCTCCGCGCTGGAGGCTGCGAGGGGAGAGCTTGCCGGGGCGCAGGCCAGGACCTCGGAGCTGCAGGCCGCGCTGGAGGCGGCGCGCGCCGACGTGGCGCTGGCCGCCGATCTGCAGGGAGGCCTGCGGGGCGGAGACCGCGGCGCCGATGTCGTGGGTGAGTCAGGTGGGAGGATGGGGTCGACGGGGGGTGAGGGGCGGTGTGGAGTGTGACAGGGGCCACCCTGTCGACGCCCAGCGCATCTGCGTCCAGACGCCCGGCTGCTGGGGTTGCAAGGACCCCGGCGACGCGACGCACGCTTGCAGGGTCGCTCCGTCTGCGCCCCAGTGCGTCCCTGCTCGACACTCGCCCCGCACGTTCTCCCTCATTCCCGGTTCATTCGCCGCTCCCCCTCACGAACCCCCCCTCCGCAGGCCTGATCGACGCGGTGCAGGCGCTGCAGGTCCGCAACCGGGGCCTCACGGCCGCGCTGGAGGCCAGCACGGAGGCCTCCTCGCGCGGCGCCGAGCGGCTGGAGCGCCTGGGCGAGCGCTGCGCGGCGGCCGAGGCGGCTGCGGAGCGGGAGCGCGAGCGCGCGGAGCGCACGGCCGCCCTGCTCGAGGCCAAGGCCGCCGAGCTGGAGGCGCAGGCGGCGCACGCGGCCGGCGCACGCGCGGAGCTGCGGGCGGCGGAGGACGCGGCGACCGCACGGGCGACCGCGTTTGCCGACCTGGAGGGGCAGGTGGCCAGCTACCAGGGCATGCTCGCGTCGCAGGAGGTGCGTGTTTGGGTGGGCTGCTGGCGGCGCATGCGGCGGCAGGGGGGGGCACTCTCGCGTCTTGGGTTCGGGAGGTGGCAATGCGTACCTACACGCTCCGGGGGCTCTGGGCCTCATGCCAGGAAGAGGACGCCTGCGCTGGGCCGTGAAGCGTGTCGCACACTGACCAGCCCAGCAACCCACGGATCCCCACGCAGGCAATCCTCAAGCGCACCGTGGCCGCCCTGACCAGCCTGAGGAAGCGGGCGGGCGACGACGCGGCCAGGCTGGCAACGCTAAAGGTGCGTGTGCGTGGTTGATGTGGACAGTTTCTGGGAGGGGTCTGGTGGTACGAAGCAGAGGGGGAGCGGTGGCACGGCCGAGGCGGGAAGTGGACACTGCAGGTCAACAGGGTGCCTTGCACAGGGTGCATCCCCCGTGCCCTGCACTCCTGGAAACAGGGTCATTTGGGCTTGTGGGCTGCCGGACGAGCGAGAGAACATCACAGATCTTCCTGAACATGAACACAGGGGGCGGCCGGCGAGGCCGAGGCCCTCCGCAAAGCCTCCGGCGCACGCGAGCGGGAACTTGGAGACTGCCGCGAAGCCAGGCGGGTGGCCGAGGCGGCGTGTGCCGCGGCCGAGGCGCGCGCGCTGCGCCTGGAGGGCGCGCTCTCCCGCCTGGCGGCCGAGCTCGCCTCCGGGCAGGACGCGCTCCTGTCGGCGCGGCGCGAGGGCGCGGAGGCGCTGGATGCGCGCGCCGCGCTGGAGGCGCGGCTGGAGGAGGGACGGGCGCGGGGTGCCGAGCTGGAGGCGAGAGTATCACGCGCGGAGGGCAGGGCCGCCGAGCTGGAGGGCGCGGCGGCTGCGCTGCGCCTGTTGGCCCAGGCGCACGGCTATGTGTTCGAAGAGGCGGTGGACGCCGGGGCTGCAACGTGCGCAGAGGGGCCAGGGAGGTATGCGAGCTCGGAGGACGCAGAACTCTGTCCACTGAAATCCGCGGTCAGGCACCTGGACCGCGCGCTCGCCGCCGCGCTGGCCGGGCGATGCGAGGCGGAGACGGAGCGCGAGGCTTCCCGTCGTGCCCTCGCCGCCGCCGAGCGCAAGCTGGCCGAGGCGCGGGCGGAGGCCGAGGGCCTGCGCGGCCGGGCGGCCGAGTCGTCTGCCGCCGCCGCCGCCGCGGGCGCCGACATGGCGCTGCTGGAGGCCCAGGCGGGGACGCTGCGACGCGAGCTGGAGTTCTTAGGGCTGCAGTTGGCTGATGCCAGGGAGGAAGGCGAGGCGGGCGCCTCGCGGGCCGCCGCCGAGGCGCTCGAGCGCGCCGCACATCAGCAGGTGGTGGTGGGGTGGGGTGGGTGGGTGGGTGGGTGTGGGCGGGCCACGGCAGGGGAGGGGGCATACTGACGCCTTGTGAATGGGGTCGTGCTCGTCGTGTCTGTTCCGACAACAAGGACCCGGCCGGCCAGCCGCATGGGGGCATCAGCGCGCCGACCAAACGTGCCTGGCCGAGGTCACCCCGGCCCCGACGCTCTTGTTCACGAGTCCATTCCTGTGTCAAACAGACAGCCGCCCGGCTGGAGCTTGCACTGGAGCTGGCGGCTGCAAGGCGAGGCCTGCCGCAGGCTGTCGGCGGAGAGACGCCCGACGGCTCGATCGGCAGCGCCGGCGGCAGTGCATCGGAGGGAGTCGCACCCTCCGCGCCTGTGTGTGATGCTACGGCATCACACGCTCTCGCCCGGAGCCTCACGGCAAGGCTGGACCGCTGTGTGTGCCTGGCCGGCGCCCTGGCTGCAGCGGCTGGCGATGAGCCGCGGGCGCGCGATGCGGCACCCGAGCCCACGACACTCGGCCCGGCCCCCGCCGCCGCCGCCGAGGCCGCGCTCCTGCGCGCCGTCTGCCGGCTGGCGCTGGCTGTGACCATGGACCAGGTGGGCGGCTCACGCGACGCCGCGCAGGTCGTGGCCGAGCTGCAGCCGGGGATTCGGGCCCAGGAGGAGCTCCTGGCGGCCATGGGCCTGGACAGGGTGAGTGTGATTGAGTGGGAGGGGGGGCCGTGGGTGCATCCACTTTGGGGGGGGGAAGGAGAGGGCGGCCTGCTGCCTCCAGTTTCTTGGCACGTGGGTCGAGGGTGGGGATGGCTGAGCGTCGAGTGGGAATCGAGGTGCATGGCGCCCTGGTGGTGGGCGGGGTGCACCAGTGCTGTGCTGCCGGCCAGACCGTCTGATGCCCAGCCTTCCCCCCGCCCACGTGCCAGGTGTGGCAGGCCCTGGTCGGCCTGGCCGGCAGGAAGACCCCGGCACGCAGCGGGTGCAGGAGCGGGACCCCCCCCGCGACGCCCTGCTCCGCACCCAGCGCGTCGGGTTGGCGAGCCCTGGTGAGCGGGGTCGACGGCGGGATGGGGAGGGGCATGGGTGTGGGTCCGGAGTGCACCTCTCCATCTCAGCCAGGGTCGGGTGGGCAGGGGGGTGCCGTTTGGCGCGGGCAGGGCTCAGCGAAGCTGATGAGCCGCACGGGCCGACTGCCCCTCTCTCCCAGCTGGTCCATCACCGGCCCCACACCACCACCCGCCGATCCCACCCCCGGCAGTCCCAGCCCCCGCTGGAGAGCCTGGCGCTCCTCGCGGCCGACGTGGCATGGGTGCTGGGCGAACACCCGGCCTCGCTCGCCGCTGCTGGCAGGTACGCCGTCGAGCGCCGTGGGTTTGTGTGAAGGGCATCGGGCGTATCCCCGCGATCACTCGCCCCGTGCGCATCCCACGAACGCATGCGCATGGGCATGCGGTGGCATCCATTGTTGCATGCCCGAACTCAGCTCCCTTCCGTACCCTGGAGGAAACCCTGCCACCCGTGCCCTCCCCCTTCTCCACCACAGGGAGGGCGCTCCCGACCCGGAGACCACCGTCGCCGTGCTCATCGAGGCGGTCAGGAGCCTGATGCAGCGCCACAGGGGTGTGCTCCGCCTGCTGCGCGGTCAGGGCCGCGTCAACGATCGGAATCTGGCCGACTCCGCGTCGCAGGCAGTGTCCATCGGCCGCCATGCGTGCACGGCTGGGGCTGACCAATGTCGCTCGCCCCCGGCCCGCCCCTCGTCCCACCGCGGCCTGGTCCGCGAGAGGCGGGGCCGGCGCGAGCGGGAGCGCCCTGCGGGGCTGGACGCCCACTCGCACGTCAAGCAGGTGGCCCGGGGTGTGCAAGGGGGGTCTTGGGGAATGCCTCAACCAGCGATCCTTTTTGGAAGACCAGGCAGAATGCCATTAAGGAAGTTGAAGGCAGTTGCCGCCCGCGAGTCACCCCCCCTTTCCCATCGTTGCCGGCCCTCTCCCGACTCACTGCACACAGGGCCTGGACCGGCTGATCAGGGCGGCGGGCGGCCCGGCCTGGGACGATGCGGCACTGGGCTCCGGCATCGAGTCCGAGGAGGAGGAGTGCATTCCCCTGCGTAGGCGCTTTGCCACGCCCCCCGCCCAGGCCCTGACGTGACCCTGTTGCCACCCCCTTGCCGTGCCACCGACACACCGCAGTTTACATGTGACTCCCCAAGACTTTCGTTGTATAGCGCCGAACGACGCAGCGTGCCTGCTCCCCCCCCCCTCCCCGGAATAATATCTCACTCAAATGGTCAGTACGGGGCGCAGGGCCTCCCCCCTGCCCACCAGCTCCAGGTCGTGGCCGCCATGCCCGTGCAGGAAGGCTGGGGTCAGCTGGCTGCAGCCCCACACCTCCAGCCGGCGCAGGCCGGGGCAGGCCTCCACCAGCCGGCCCAGGCTGCCGTCGCGCAGGCCCCTGCACCAGCTCACGTCCAGGGTCTCCAGCGCCTTGGCCCCCCGCGCCGCCAGCGCCGCCGCCAGGCCCGGCCCCGCAGCGGGGACGCCCGCGACGCACAGCGTGCGCAGCGTGCCCAGCGCGGCCACCGCCTCCAGCCCCTCCTCGCCCACGCGCTGGCAGCGGCGCAGGCTCAGCACGCGCAGCACGCGGCAGTGCTGCGCCAGCGCCGCCACGCCCGCGTCGGTCAGCGCCGCGCAGTCGCCCAGGTCCAGAGACTCGAGGCCCGGGTGGGCGGCCGCCAGGGAGGCGAGCGCGGCGTCAGACACGCCCGCGCAACGCTCCAGGCCCAGCGCGCGCAGCGTGGGGAGCACCCCGGCCTCGCCCAGCAGCTCGGCCACGGGGATGTCGCAGCCGCTCAGCACCACTGTGTGGTTTGAGTTGGTGGCAGCAGGAGTGAGGGGAGGGAGGGATGAGGTGGGAGAGGGCCAAGGAAACATGGGTTTGTGGTGGTCGATTGTCATGTGGCAAAGCGCGGCGATTGCCTCCCTAGAAACCGCAACATATGTGAGCAACACTCCTCTGGGCGCGCCTGACGTCAGGGGACCCAGCCGCGGCAGGGTCCTCGCCAGGAGTCGCCCGTCCATGCCGCGGTCCTCGGCAATGTCCAGCTCCCTGTATGGATGTCAATTATGTGGAGGTATGTCTTTGAGCGACCCTACCCAAACTCAAGCCGCTGTGGTTGCGGGGCTACACACCTCGAATGCCTCATTGCAGCCCTCCCCCCTGCCCCCCTTTCTCCCCAACCCCTCCCTGGCAAACTCACTCCAGGCCGGGGCCCTCCTCCGCCCAGCGCTCCAGGGCCTGGCCGGTGAGGCGCGAGCTCTCCGGCAGGCCCAGCGTGCGCAGCGCGGGGCAGGCCCGCAGCAGCGCCAGCAGGCCCTCGTCCCCCAGGCGGTATGCGCCTGCCAGCCTCAGCGTGCGCAGCGCGGGGAAGGGCCCCGCGGCCGCCAGCCGGCGCGCGGTGGCGTCGGTCATGCCCCGCCCGCACAGGCCCAGGTCGACCACCTCCAGCCGGGGCCCGGCGACGCGCAGCAGCGCCGCCTCAAGTTGCACTGGCTCCAGCAGCGTGCAGTCGGCGACGACCAGCTCGTCCGGCTGGTCGCCGGTGAGCAGCTCCACTGCGTGCGCTGACATGGCACGTCGCGCGCACACCTGCCGCGCTATCCTGGTCTGTTCTCAAATGTGGTGGGCAAGGGAGATGGAGGTTGTCATCAAGACCACAGGCTGGCATGCAGGTTGCGAGGTAAAAGCGGGTCATTTGAAGACCCTCCAACCCCTTGCTTGAAGCTGCACCTAGCTATCGCCTTGCCTCCTGCCTCAGGGCATGGACATCCCCGGCCAGTGAGATGCCGCACCCCACCAACGCCCCACCTCCTCCACAGCACCCTGAGCCCTGACCTTGAGGATGTAGGGCAGCCCCGCCAGCGTCTCCACGTCCTCGATATTGCTCACCACTTGGTCCAAGGCCAGGTCGGAAAGTAACGGCACGGCCCCATCGCACCTGGGCCCCAGGCTCGGGTCGCGGGCCGGCCGCCAGTCCTCCTCGGCGGCCGCCGCGCCTGCAGCCTCCCTGAGCTTCTCCTGTCTCCGCTCCAGGGCCGCGCCCCGGGCCTCTGCCAGCTCCACCGCGCTGTTCCAGGGGCCCAGGTGGCGGGCGTCCGTGCCTCCTACATGGGCCTCGCCACCCGTGGCGGGGGCGTCGCCCTCCGCCGAGAAGTGGGCAAAGTGGGCGGCCCGACTGTCGAGTTTGGGGGGGTGAGGCAGTGCAGGGCCGCGTCAGGAACAGTGACACCGTGTAGTAGAGTGGGACTCAATCCCCTCAGCTGCAGCCCATGCCAATGTCTCGCCTGCGTGCTACTCGCTGGGCGGCCTGGGCGCGAGCGGTTCCCAGGTCCTGCGGCTCCCCCGTCTCATCGTCTGTCCGCTGGATGGCGCTGGGCTGCTCCGCGGCAGCCTCCGCGGCCCTCCTCCTGGGCGGCATGATCCGAGTGAGCTCCGGTATCCCCTCCACTTCAGTACATTCAGCCAGCAGCGGTCAGATGTGAGACACGCCTTCAGCGACCGTCCTCAAAACTTGAAGATTCACTGCAGGATTCTATTTGTATGTTTCTTGCCAACTCCTATGCTCGATGCCGGCATGTTCCGGCTCGTAAAGGGATCCCCGCCCGATTGTGTTGTCGTGTCCATGCGATGCGTGCTGGGAAGGTTGAAGTCGGCTCTCCAATGTGTCGTCATGTCTTGAGGCGGAGCAGATGGACCTTTCAAGATCTAGTTGGGGTCTAAAATGAAAGCGTATACTCTCAAGTGCGGGATGGTATAGGCCATGGCCTGTCTGTCAAGAGCGGGTTGGCTCGACATGTCCACATGCCGGTGGCGAGGAAAGCTGTCTCCTCGCTGCCGAGCACGTCCGACTGGATAGGTCTGGTGTAGATCTACACATGGATCCTTCGACAAGATCTGGCAACTCTTGGTTCTCGCTGTACACCCTACTGAGTAACGTACGTCCGTGGGTGATGGCGGATGAATCTCGAGCGGGCATCATTGGCGCCTGGCATGGCATGGCGATTGATGAGTACATCATGGCCTCACACAATAGCGTACCCGCTGTCGATGACGGCAGGATCAGGGCATTCGGCTGCGTCTGCGCATTCCCCAGACCGTGCTCTTCCGCCTGGGCACCCCCATTGCCTGGCTGTCCACAGACAGGGTGAGTGATGAAAATGGGCGATCCTTGGCGTTGCTTTCTACCTGGCGGAACACATATCCATATGGGCAAAGACACGCACCTTGAGGCACCAGAAGTTGCATGCATGCAGGATGGCATCATCCAGTCACAGCAGCCCTCCCGGCTCAGCATGGAGGAGATCGTCCGGCACTTCCTCAAGTGCTCCCCGGATCCAGACGCACCATACGTGGCTGTGGCGAGGGGTGCGGATGGGGTCCCCCGCCTCCTCAGCAGGGCTGCGCTGGGGACGCTGGCTGACTCGCTGGGCCGCCTGGGCATCAACGCCCCCTACATGCTGCAGGTGCGGGGGCGTAGGGATTGATGCGTGGTGCCTTCTTTTGGTGCGAGGTCGCCGCCTGTGCTGCGGTAGTACACACACACACAGCCTACCCTCTCAGCAAGGGCTGGCCCCCGCTGCCTCCCTCCGCAATGGCCTGGCCAGGTCCCCCCACCCCATGCTGTGGCCAAACAATCCGCCCCCCCCGGAAGAACATCCACCCCATCCAATACCTCATTCCAACCCCCTCGCCTGCCCTCCCCCACCCAGGCCCACTTCCAGCCCCTGCTGGACCTGCGCTACATCACCACCTACAACAACGACGGCACCTGCACCTCCTGCCATACGCACCAGCGTCGCTTCAGCCTGCGGTATAGCCCTCCCCCCGGCGGCGCTTGGGCCGCCCCCGCCCCCGACGATCCCCCCAGGGACCCCACCGAGGGCTCTGACCGGGGCCTAGGGCCCGTTGACCCCGCCCTGAAAATGACCGCCCGCCGCACCGTGCAGCACCTGGCGCAGTACTGCCAGAGGGCGCACGGTGCCTCCCTGCGCTCCCTGGTCTGCGAGTTCGCACGGGACGCGACGGGCGCGCTGTGCCTGCTGGGTGTCCTGCGTGCCGACTGGGCGTCCAGCACGGCAGGTCGGGCGGTGCGCGTCATGCGTGCAGCTGATGAGGGGGACCCGGGCTTGGGACGCTGTTCTGGGCACGCTGGCCTCTGTCCCGGACAGACCCTGATCTTCTCCACCACCTCTCCTCCCAGGTCGTGGCGGCGAGCCCTGGGCGTCGGCCAACTTCCTGCCGGCTACCGCGGAGGCCTCCTGGGAGGGGGAGCCCGAGATCGCGGCCTTTCGGCCGCCGACAGTGCCGCCGCCTGGCAGTCGGGGGGACCAGAGTCGTGCAGAGGCGCTGGGCAAGGCGTGGGCGGCCGAACTGGGCAGGCAGGACATGGCAGAGCCCGCGCTTTCCCCAGGGCTGGATGGCGGCAGCCCTGGTGTGTCGGGGCTGCAGCGGGATAGGTGAGCTGCGTCGGGGGGGGGGCAAATCTGCCCATAATGCATGGCAGCTGGGTTGTTGCACACGGTGGATCACGCTCAGATCCTGCAAGCTTTGGCGGCCTGCCTGGCGGGGCCGCGCTGTGCTGGACCCATGGTAGCTGCTGGTCAAGATGCCCCAGTGCTACCAGGCTCCTCTTGTCCTTCCCACCCCTGAAACAAGCAGGGCCCGGCAGACCCGCCGCCTGCTGCCCTACTCCATGGTCAAGGGTGGGGCGGTGCTGACCTCCCACCTCACCCGCCAACTTGTGGGCGTGGTGGACGACCTGGCGGCCAAGTCGGAGCTGGCCGAGCGGCTGGTGGAGGAGATCAGGGCGCTGCAGCACGACCGGCACGTCACCACGCAGGCCTTTGACACGCTGACCACCAACCTGCAGGCCGACCTTGAGGCCGCCAGATCACAGTGAGAGGAAATTCTACCTTGTGTGTGGGGGGGGAATGCTGCTGGCTGGGTTTTGCAGAGGGAGACAGGGTTAGGGAGGGGTTACCTGTGTAGAGTGAGACCCTGCTTGCCTGTACGTGCATCGTTGTCAATGTGCGCACGGGGCGCCATTGGAAGTCAGCAGACATGCTTGCAGACGAACTTACCTCCCTGGTGAATCCCAGCTCAGACCACCAGACCACCCTACTTTCAAACCGATTCACTGATCGCCAGGGTGGGGGAGCTGGTACAGGAGCGGGAAGCCCTCTCCTCCCAGCTGGAGACGGCCAAGGTGGTGGGTGCGGCGGCGGCCGCCGCCCGGGATGACCTCAGGGCCCAGCTGCAGAGCGAGCGGGGCGTGGTACTGCAGGCGCTGCGGGAGGCGGAGCGCGCCCAGCGTGGGGCCGAGGAGGAGGCGGTGCGCGCCCGGGCGGAGGCCGCAGAAGCCCAGCGCCTGCTCAGGCATGCAGCGCGGTGATTGAGTTTGACAAAGGGGAGAGGGGTTGGGGTCAGAAACCGCGCGGCGCAGCACTCTTTCCCCACAGAATTCGCACCGCAGTGCAACTTCTGCAGTGCTCCTTGGAGGAAAGACGCGTACGGTCATCGTTCTTTGCAGTGAGGGTTCTGCCAATTCATGCCCATGGCCCCATTTTATCCCCCACCCTTGTCTTGCTCCACCCTGCCCTCAAGATCACCAATCTCCTCTCTTCACTCCTGCCCCGCCCCAAAACGCACAGGGAGGAGAGAATCGGTGTGGATGCGATGAAGCGGCAGGCAGTGCTGTACCACACCGCCCTGACCTCGGCGGGGCTGGCCCACATGGTGTCGGGGGACGGGAATGCGAGCTTCCTCCGCGCCAACCAATTATCGGCCGAGGCAGCGAGGCCAGAGGTCCGCTTCTGGCAGGTCCTCCAGTTCCTGGACCCCCAGCTTCAGCTGCAGGCCGACCACCACGGCGAGCGCTACTCCCTGACTCAGCTGCTTCACACCTGGCAGGTGGGTGTCTTGGAGTGGGTTGAAAGGGGGGAACACAGCGCGCCTGCCCTGAATCTTGCCGAGCAGGACATGCAAGATGTGGACCGACGGCGTGGCTATCAGTTACCATCTTATAGTCAGAATGCACACAATTCAAACACCCACCCCTTCTCACAAAGCACAGGCGGACCTGCACTCGGTTTTCCTCAACTACTGCCTGTATGACCGCGAGTTTGCCAAGGCATGGCCGCCCCAGCTGGGAATCCAGGGCTGGACCGCATTCCTGAAAGAGTCAGGGGTTTCCACCTCCACAGCCAAGCCTGGCGCAGAGAATGCGACGGGAGAGGCCGCCCTGGAGCTGTTCTCGAGGCTGGCAGAGGGACAGGGCAGTTGTGAGGAGCCCGGCGGGTCGGCGGAGCCTGGCACGGATGCTCTAGCTCAGCAGGGCGCAGAGCCTTCCCCCGTCACGGCCTCTGCGTCTGCTGTACCACCTTTGCCCTCGGCAGAGCCTGCCAGGCTGGGCTTCCAGCTGTTTTGCGTGGCTCTGGTCCGCCTAGCACGCTTGCTGAGCGAGGCGCGGCAGCCGCCGCAGCCTGTTGCCGCTGCATCCCTCACAGTGAGTCACAGATGGCGTGCACGTTTGATGTGCACCTTACTTTATCTCAGGTTCGGCAAGAGTTCTGTTCGATGTTTCCTCATACCCCGGCTGCCCTTTCTTCCCCCATTTATACACTTGCCAGGAGCTGACCAGGCAGGTGCTGACCCCGATCCTTGCCAAAGCGGGCCGGTTGGCCTGCAAGACGCTGGCAACGCCGACAAGAACCGGCAAGGGGAGGCGAGACGTTGCAGGGAAGGGGCGGCCAACTCAAAGAGCAGGCAAACTGTAAACCAAGTTTATGTTTCTGCTGTGCCAGGCCACAGCAATATGGAAAAATGCTCCTGTACAAAAAGATGCCATCCTGCGCTTCAGGACACTGTGACGTCTGGAACTCGGGGGTTTTACAGTCTGCGAAATCAAAACTCCTCCCGCTTGCAGCAAGCATTCAATGTATGGACTGAGGGATGGTTCCCATGCTACGCCCGTGCTGAGCCCCTGACACGTATTGTGTTTTTCCCATCGCTGTGACGGAAACCTCTCGAGTGATGCGACGACGATAGTTAACAATACATCAAGTATCCTGTAAATTCCTAACATTCATCCGTGATCGGATTGGCGAGATCATGGCAAAATCATGTAGGAAGGTATTCGCGGTGCTGGGAGCCATCTGTCTAGCCTCGCATGTCCTCTCGGTGCAGGCTCTGTACGATGCATCCAGTTCAGTCAAGGTTCTGAATGCCGCAAAACTCTCGAAAGCCCTCGACACTCGTGGGGTCCTGCTCGTGGAGTTCTTCGCGCCATGGGTGAGCGGAGACAGCTCTGTCTATTTATTGCAGTCTGTGTTCTTGCCTACGATAATGAAGAGATTTAAACCGCCTGCAGCACCAATCCTCACAATCATACAACATGCAGTGTGGACACTGCAAGAACCTGAAGCCCGAGTGGTGAGTTTGGCAGTGGGGGATCCTGGCATGTGGGTGCTCCAACAATCATGAACATCCAAACAAGAGCAACCCCGCCTGCTACCCTGTCTGAGCATCCAGGGAGAGGGCAGCGACTGCCCTGAATGGCATGCTGACCGTGGCAGCCGTGGATGTGGACTCTGAGAAGGATCTGGGGGCGGAGTACAAGATCCAGGGCTTCCCCACCATCAAGCTCCTGGTCTCCCGGGGTCAAGGCAAGCCCGCCCGCGCTGTGGAGTACAAGGGCGGCCGCACGGCGGCAGAAATCGTGTCCTGGGCCATGCAGCAGGCCGCCAAGGTGGCTGACAAGCGGCTGGGCGGCGGCGATGGAGCCTCCGGCGGCCCAAAGCAGGGCGCCAGTGCCAGGGCGAGCGCCAACGCCAAGGCTGGCCAGGCCCCAGAGGAGCCTGGGTTTTACAAGGGCACAGGTGGAAGGGCTGATGCACTGCAAGAAGTTGCACTTGCGGGTGGCTGGGTGGGTGACAACCCTGTGCACGGCTTGGGGTTGTGCCAGCTTTCTTTTATTGCACAAGGCGTGCGTCCCTCGCTTGACCTCACACCTCGCGCTCACCTTCTCCCCTGCTAGACGTCGTGGAGCTGACGGATGATACCTTCCACAAGGCACTGTCAGAGTCTGGCACGCCGTTTTTCGTCGAGTTTTATGCCCCATGGGTGAGTCTATTCCGCATCAAGCCCCTTGGCTCCTCAAAGCAGTGCTGGGTTGGACCTGATGCTGATGGGTGAGCTAGCCTTGTCCTTGGAAAAGACACCGTCCATCGGAGGCCCTGTGCGCCAGGCTGGCCAGAGCCAGCCCATGGCCGCCGTGGCCATGTGTGCGGGGTGTGGTCCCCGTGCCTCTCATGTCCATCAGACGGCGGAGCCATGCATGATCAAGGGCCATGCACACCCCTTCCTCGCAGTGTGGCCACTGCAAGGCGCTGAAGGCGGACTGGATCGACCTGGCGCGCAGGCTGAGCGGCAAGGTGGGCGTCGCCGCCGTCGACTGCACCGTCTCCAAGCAGACCTGCGCGGAGTTTGGCATCCAGGGTGAGGCTGGGCGAGGGGGATCGACCCCGGGACGCGAGGGGCGCGTGGAGATCCCGGGGTGGACCATGCAGCCTGGTCTGGCTGGGCCCTCGTCTCACGAGGGACCGGGGCCGGAGCACCAGACCGCATCAAACTCAAGGCCATGGGGCCACTCACCTCATTCTCTTCCTCCCCCCCCCCCCCCCCCCACGGCTTCCCCACCATCAATTGGTTTGCCACTGGGGAGTCCCAGGCCGAGGCGTACCAGGGTGCCAGGGACGCAGGTGCCCTGGAGGCCTTTGCGCTGGCTCGCTGGGCAGCCACGGCCCCGCCCCCGGAGGTGAGGAGGCGGTGTGTGAGGAGGGCGTGATGACAGCTTGCTCGCCCCCAGTCTGGGTGACTGCGATTGTCGGGCGGACTCGAGCGCTCAGCCCGCCCCCCTCCTGGGCATGTTGGCTGGCGCCTTGGAATGCTGATGGTCCATGCCCCCTCCCTGACCGCAGGTGAAGGAGCTGGTGGACCAGCACATCTGGGAGGAGGCCTGTGTCGGCCACCCAGCAGGTTGATGTCTCGGCACGCATGAGAGAGGGGTGGTGGTCTGGACGGGTGCGCAGCCTTGGATGCACAGCCCCTTCCCTTTGGCTCTGCAACCCCTGGGAGGATTGCAGTGAGGCGATTCCCAATCCCCCGCGCCCACACACACGCGTGCAGAGGAGGACGCGGGCGTGCCCGAGCTCAAGGCGAAGCAGCTGTGTGTGATCGCCTTCCTCCCCGACATCCTGGACTCGGGCGCTGCTGGGCGCAACGACGCCATCGAGGTGGGCGACCTGTGGGTCCGTGGGGGGGCAGTGCAGTGATGAGTTGTGCGTGCATGCCCCGAGGATGAGTGGGGCACATGGTGCTGAGGAGAGGGCTCGGCGCATGCACCCACACCCTTGCATGGCCATGTGCGCTGCAATGCAGCCGCAGAGCAGTTGCCACACCTCGCCACCCACAGGCGCTCAAGACTCTGGCGGAGAAGTTCAAGGACAGGCCCTTCTCCTTCCTGTGGGCGGCCGGGGGGTCACAGCCAGCCCTGGAGGCCAACTTTGGGATCGGGTGAGTGGCAGGGACGGAGGCTGTGGAGAGGAGGGGCAGGGAGGTTGGGGGGCATCGCCGGCTCAGGAGGGTAAAAGTCAGGGGAGGGTGGGCAAGTGTTTTCGACCCCATGCGGCACATTGTTGCCCCCTTGTCAGACTCTGCCCACATCCTTCTGGGACCTTGCATGCCCGTGACTCCATGCCCTGGCTCACCTGCGCCCAGCATTGGCCTTTTGCATGCACACGCCGTCCACACCTGAGATGCATGCCTCGACCGATCGACATGCCGCCGCCTCCCATCTGCTGTGCATCCCAACCCCACTGAACGAGCTCCTCACCAATCTCACCCCACAGGGGGTACGGCTACCCCGCGCTCGTCGCGGTCAACCCGGCCAAGGGCAAGTTCTCCAGCCTGCGCAGCGCCTTTGAGGCCGCTAATGTCCTGGAGTTCATCAACTCGGTGCGGACGGGGCAGGAGCGGGTGGAGCCTGTCACCGGCGCCCTGGCTGCCCTGACCACAACCGACCCCTGGGATGGGAAGGAGGGGGTCCTGGAGGTGGAGGAAGAGTTTTCACTGGAGGACCTCATGGGCAAGGAGGAGCTGTGAGGGGTGCGGAGGAGGAGCGAGGCGGGCCTGCGGCAGCGCAGGCCAGAGCAGACCTTGGTGCTTGCCTTGCGAAGATGAGTGGTTGCACCACTTTGACTTCTCGCCATGCGATGAGCGCTCCAGTCACTGAGGCGGACCAGTCGGAAACGCCGGCCCGAGGGCATACATGTTGGCATGTCTTCTCATGACCCAGGAACAGAAGCTTCGGTACTGGCATGCCTGAACAAGGGTCACCCAACATAAAGTCAGTGTGCTTGCTTGCGCATTACGCATACAAACACACTTGGCAGAGCTGAGCCAATCTGATGCTTCCTTGTGTGCCGAGGCCCCCGCACCCACAACCTTCGTCTCCCTCCTCCCCCTTCCCTCCCTCCCCCGTTTCCTCTCTGTTGTGTGAGGGCACGCGCTTTCTCTTGCAGCTTCAAAATATCAGTGTTCTTCTTCTCCTTGCAAGCAGGCTTCCAAAAAAAGGGGATGGCTCGGTCGGTCACCCCTTGTTCCCGGCCTTCATCTGCCGAGTCTGCACCGTGGTCTTGTACTGGCCCTGTGCAAAGGGATGGTGGGGAATGCTCTCGTCAGTTGGTGAGATGTCGGAGGGAGATCCGACAACCGTCTGGCCCAGCCACTGCCCCAGTGCATGTGCGCGACTGCGTGTTGCTCCCATCCCGGCATCTCAAGGCCCCCCATGCCACCCCACCCGACGCTCACCCGGGAGTTGGGCAGGCGCCCCTCCTTGAGCTCCTTCTCGTACCCCGCGTACTCGTTGCTGTCCTTGAGGGCGCCCTCCTTGAGCAGGAGCCTGAAACCCGGGTCCAGGATGTACCAGGCCACGCCGCCGCCAAAGAGGGCGGCCACGACCACGGGCAGGGTCAGCACGCGGAAGTCGACGCCCTCGGCGCTGGGCAGCGCCAGGGGGGCGGCGGCCGGGGCGTTGGACCCCGTGGCACTGCCGGCGGCGGGGCTCTTCGCCGCGGGGGCGGGGTCGGGCGTGGCCAGGTTGCGCACCTCGGGCTTGTACAGGATGACGCGCGCGTCGGCGGGGGCGGGCTGCAGGGGGAGGGCCGGCAGCGTCAGCAGCAGCGCAGCCGCGGCGGTGGCGGACGCCAGGGACTTAGCACCTTGCAGCAGCTTGGCAACGACATCTGCACGGAATCGAGGAGGGTGTGAGCCGGGTGATGATGAGAATGAGGTGCTGCCAGAATGGGGTCAAGCCAACCTGAGGGCTGCCAGCCACCCGGATGCAGACAGAAATGCAGCAGTACTGGGGGGAATGCGGATTCATTCCAGACTGGAGTATAAACTACGGGCCATGCATGCTGTCGTGGGCAGGGGCAGGGGCTAGCCTCGCGTCCGACCCTCCTGGACCCCTCAAACTCGCCGGGTCCATGGGATGCGGAGGGGATCGGGGCCCTCCTGGATCGCGTCCGGTGACTGGAGCAGGGCGCGACGAAGGGGCGAATCTGCAGGGCTCGCATCGTGCAAGGCTTTCAAGTGGTGGCAATGAGCTGCAAGGGCGCAACAGTGTGTGTGGATCATCGGTGGTGAGGCTCACATTTCTTTCATGGCGCTCCCCGGACGCTGCCCCCGGGACGCATGGAGCCGTGCCCCCAGTACAATACATGGAGAGACTCTGGCACAAGGGGACCAGCCCTGGATCAGAAATGAACCGCGTTTTCAACAAAAACTCAGAGGGGTTGTTCTGAATCTTGGTTTGTCTAGGGCAAGGCCAAAAATGTGGATTTCACTACTCATAATACTGTACTGGGCACGGAGCTGGAGCTAGGGCGAAGGCGTGGCGATAAGACCACCACGCATGCTGCCCCTTGCTCTGAACGAGGACCGACTTCCATCGTCTTCGGGTGCCTTAATAATATTCATTCAAACATACCTTAGTTTTACCTCACGCAGCTTGGCAGCATGGGTCCTGCCCTGTCGACACTGGTGCGTGTGTGGGTCGGTGTCCCTTCCCTATGCGTGGTGGCCTCAGGTGTTCCCGACTCCCAGGAAGCACGCTGATCTGCCAATCAATATGTGGAGAGTCTCACTATGATCCATGCACTCATCAGTCTGATCTCGCACCCCACCTCCCACCGCCAGGCTGCCTCGATAGCGGTGCCTCTTGCGGGAGGCACCCTGATCGGTCTCGCCCTGAAGGATGAGACCCGCGGCGTCTGGTACAAGACCCTGAAGAAGGTAAGCATCCGTTTGGGTGCAGGTGGATGTGGTTGGCCACACGATGGAGGTAGTCCTGGGCAATCTTGCAAGCATCAGCTCCCCCCAGCAGGGCATGTCGCCATGCATCCTCATCTCCCCCTCCCCCCTCCCCACCTTCCTCCAGCCCTCCTGGAACCCCCCTGCCTGGGTGTTTGGTCCCGTGTGGACGGCTTTGTACTCCGCCATGGGCTACGCCTCCTGGCGGGTGTGGCAGGCGGGCGGGGGACAGCTTCCCCTGGGCCTCTACGCCGCGCAGCTGGCGCTGAACTTTGCCTGGTCCCCGCTTTTCTTCGGGGCCAAGGCCTTGGGTGTGGCCGCCGTGGACATCACCGCCCTGGTGGGGATGGTGGCGGCCACCATCTACGAGTTCCAGAAGGTGGACCCTGTCGCCGCGCAGCTGCTCTACCCCTACCTCGCCTGGGTGACGTTTGCCGCCGCCCTCAACTACAATCTCGCCGCCAACAACCCCTCGGGCCAGGTACGTATCTATGTGGAATGAAAAACATGGGGCCTGGTGTACCTGGGGGAAGATGGCTGCGTGATCATTGAAGACCCAAAACCATCCCCCCAATTGCTCCTCTCAGGCACCCCCCGACCCCAAGGTCATCTGAAGGAGGAGCAGCAGAGCCCTCACGCCATGGGCACAGGAATCGGATGTAGAGGGGCAAACGGGACACCAGGCGATACCACTCTGCATTGTAAATGCCTTGACAAGTTCATGTTCTGTAATCTAATTCGAATCACGGGCGTCCATGCAAGCTACTCTGATGTCAGGGAAGCTTCTAGTCAGGAGAAGGAGTTGCTTCGCAGGGTGGTTTGTGCATTGTCCTTCAGGCATGGGGAAGTGGGAACCACTATGTACCGCAGTGATGACCATGAAAGGTGGACACTGTGTTAGATCCTGACACCTGCACCCTCCCTCCCTGGAATCCACAGTCCAGTCAGCGACTGAACCCCACTGCATTCCCTCATGACCAGATCTTACCGAGTGACATTGTCAGACTGGCAGGTTCTTCACACCATGGAAAAGCATCAGTGAGAACTTCCGAATTTGCACAGTGAAAGTATGCCAACAGTGCAAGGAAAGTCTTGGTGGTCGAGCGAAGCGGTAGGGGGACCGAAAAGACGCCATGGCGTACTGCGCCCCAGCGTCACCATAAAATCCTACTTCCTTCCTCAATCCACCTTGGGCGGGTTGCGCTGGCGGAAAGCGTACGTCAGTGCAGCGGCAAAGGCCGAGAAAGCAAAGTAGGGAAGCAGCAGGGTGCTGGCTGCAGGGTCCACCTTGCGGAACTCGACGATGGTGGCAGCCAAGACAACCAGCAGAGCTGTTGATACACAGTGAGGAAAGGGGTGGGGAGTTGGTGGAGGAGTCAAGATTGCCAGGAGAGGAATTTGCAAGACTCCTTTCCGCACATACACTGGAAAATATCATGCCCCCAATCCTGCCACGGATAACATCACTGCAAGGAGCTCACCTGTGATGTCATAAGACGCAGCACGCAGATCGTGTGCCTGTAGAGCAAAGCGTAGGAAGGGGCTTGTCTATCGGTGATACCATCACATTGTGACGCCGACTTCTTCCCTCCCCAGGGTCTGATCTTCTCACAGGATCCTGGACAAGACTTGATACGGTTGATCCTTCCCATTGCCTGCCCGACGCACCTTGAACATGAGGGGTTGCCAGGCCAGGTTCAGGACCAGCTGCAGGGTGTACAGCCCCATGGCCAGGGGAGGAGCACCGGCCTGCCACACCCTGTAGGCAGCGAAGCCCATCAGGGTGTACAGGACACTCCATGCCGGGCCGAAGAAGAGGACGGGAGGGGTCCACGAAGGCTTCTGCAGCTTGGGGTACCAGTCCTTGATGTCTGGGGCGGACCAGATTCCCAGGGCCTGCCCGGCGCCGAGAGGCACGCCGACGGCCACAGCCTGTCACACGGACAGAGATTTGAACGTGGTGTTGCAGCGAGGGGCTGTGCACTCAAGTGCCACGCAGCGCATGCACCATCGAGCCCTCCCCTCGCCCATGGTGTCCCACCAGAGCCGTGAGGTTGGTCATCCTGCCCCGAGGCCGGTCGGAGGATACCCTGGAGGGTCTTTGGGGTGGAAAGTAGGATGAGAAGAACGAGAATGCGCGGCTTCCGAACATGGCGACAATGTAAGTGTGATGCTCGTCATGGCGATGGTTGAGTTGATCGTCGGGAGGGGGAAAGAGCCACATTCCTCGCAGCTCCCGACATCGGGCGAGCAGAGAACTTTCAGAACTGCACCCGAGTTGTAATTAAAATCATATATGTCCAACTTATCACCTTGCTCTGGTCAAGAGCAGTTTTTTGGCCATGCCGCATTTATTGTACGCAATCATATTGTCTGTCAGTACTCTTTGACAAGTTTCTGCATGCAACCCTGGCAATGGGTCCAGGCTTTCCAAAGAGATGGTGGTGTTAAATAACACCAGTTGTTCTAGATTTGAAATGTGCTGAGCGACTACTCGTCCTTCTTGCCGGTCTTCTTGGGCAGGAGCACCGACTGGATGTTGGGGAGCACACCGCCCTCGGCGATGGTCACGCCGGCGAGCAGCTTGGACAGCTCCTCGTCGTTGCGGACCGCCAGCTGGATGTGGCGGGGCACGATGCGGGTCTTCTTGTTGTCGCGAGCGGCGTTGCCGGCCAGCTCGAGCACCTCGGCCGCCAGGTACTCCAGGACAGCTGCCAGGTACACGGGGGCACCGGCACCGATGCGCTCTGTGATTGGAGCGGAGGGGTAGGAGGGTCAATAACGGACAGCTTGCAAGTCTGTGTCTCGGACAGAATGAACCAACGACACATGCACTCACCAGCGTAGCGGCCGTTCTTCAGGTAGCGGGCGATACGCCCGACGGGGAACTGCAGGCCCGCCTTGGAGGACTTGCTCACGGCCTTGCTGCCGGAGGTCTTTCCCTTGCCGCGTCCAGACATGATTGCAGAGTTTTTGGTGTGTGGGAAGATTGAAGACTTTGGGATCGGGAGGATTTTGTGTTCTGGTTGGTCAATGTCCTTCGCCTTTATACTCCGAGCGCGTTGTTAGTTTTTGGTCGCGCAGACCGATCCGGTGGGTCATTTCAAGTCCTGACGCACGGATAGGTGTGCAATGAGGTTGGTATATATCCACGAAGACCGTCTTTTGAAACATCAAACCTTCAAGTTCCCCTGCCTTATTCCTCAACCAGCAACCAAAACTCCAAAAATGGCTCCCGTCGCCAGCAAGAAGCCCGTGTCGGCCAAGAAGCCCGTCGCGGCGAAGAAGCCCGCGGGCGACAAGAAGAAGACCAGCAAGAAGAGCGTGGAGAGCTACAAGCTCTACATCTTCAAGGTGCTCAAGCAGGTCCACCCCGACACCGGCATCTCCTCCAAGGCCATCACCATCCTGAACTCGTTCATCGTGGACCAGTTCGACAAGATCGCCACCCAGGCCTCCCAGCTGTCCCGCGTGAACAAGAAGCCCACGCTGACCAGCCGCGAGATCCAGACCGCCGTGCGCCTGGTGCTGCCCGGCGAGCTTGCCAAGCACGCCGTGTCCGAGGGCACCAAGGCCGTGACCAAGTTCACCTCCGCCTAAGCGGTCGGCCTCGACCCACCAACCCCACTGGTGTTATTCAACACCACCTTTTTGGAAACTCAAAAGTTACTGATTTGCCAGCAGTGTTGTGAAAATAAACCCTGGGGCAGAAACTTTCGTGTTATGCCATCAAGTGTAAGAGGTTTTAGTTTTGCTGAACATTGAGCAGGTCTCCCGCAGATGGGGGACCATACGGTCTTAGAATCACAGCACACAAGATCTGGTTTGGGCAGGCAAACTTTCACTGGGCGACTCATAGTGTACACAGCCACACAGAAGGTACAAGGAGTCTCGTTAAATTGAGTGGGCTCAGAACAACTCATTGCGGCCTTCTCTAGAGTGACGATCAACAAATAATATAGAGTGACGATCAACAAATTATGCTGTACTTGCTCTGTTATCGAATCTCTACACATCAAACTCCTCGTTTCCAGTGAAGGTGGTGTTTAATAACACCAGGTGGTGGGTGGATGGCTTGACGTAGTGGACCTTGCTACATTCAAGCGCGCTCGCCACGGATGCGGCGGGCCAGCTGGATGTCCTTGGGCTGGATGGTCACGCGCTTGGCGTGGATGGCAGCCAGGTTGGTGTCCTCGAACAGGCCGACCAGGTAGGCCTCGGCGGCCTCCTGCAGGGCCAGCACGGCGGAGGACTGGAAGCGCAGGTCGGTCTTGAAGTCCTGGGCGATCTCGCGGACCAGGCGCTGGAAGGGCAGCTTGCGGATCAGCAGCTCCGTGGACTTCTGGTACTTGCGGATCTCGCGCAGGGCGACGGTTCCGGGCCTGTAGCGGTGAGGCTTCTTCACTCCTCCCGTCGCGGGGGCGGACTTGCGAGCGGCCTTGGTGGCCAGCTGCTTGCGGGGGGCCTTGCCACCGGTGGACTTACGGGCGGTCTGCTTGGTGCGAGCCATTGTTCTTGATGTGTTTTGATGTTGAAGGATTTTGGAGGCTGGAAGATTTTGTGGGAGTGCGGTCCCGTCGCGTGGATTTATGCTGTCGCC
>NW_011934213.1:308540-368806 GCF_000733215.1 Auxenochlorella protothecoides
AAAGACACTTCCCGCCACACTCGTTGTTACGGAGCACGTACCGATCTTGTAGGCCAAAACGGCCACAACGGCCCATCGACTTGGTATGCAGAATGCGTCTCCAAGAATACATAAAGCAGGCCCCGATCGTCGAACTCAGCATCATTCTCACCATCTCCACACAGTCTCCCACCAACAAATCAACCTCCTGCTACCATGTCTGGACGCGGCAAGGGCGGAAAGGGCCTGGGAAAGGGCGGTGCCAAGCGCCACAGGAAGGTGTTGCGCGATAACATCCAGGGCATCACCAAGCCCGCCATCCGTCGCCTGGCCCGCCGTGGCGGTGTCAAGCGCATCAGCGGCCTGATCTACGAGGAGACCCGCGGCGTGCTCAAGGTGTTCCTGGAGAACGTCGTGCGCGACGCCGTGACCTACACCGAGCACGCCCGCCGCAAGACCGTGACCGCCTTCGACGTGGTCTACGCCCTCAAGCGCCAGGGCCGCACCCTGTACGGCTTCGGCGCCTAAGAAGTTCCCACCACAGCATACTATCTGGTGTTATTAAACACCACCATCCTCCTGGAAAAGTTGTGGTAGCAATGTCCACAACGGCAGTGCAAGGTTGATGAACTGTTGTTGATTATTCCCTTACACGACTACTCTAGCGCAAATAAGTTTCAATCGTGTGAGTACATGGCTCCCTCACTGCGCAGCATGTGTCGCCCTGCTCCGTCCTCGTCGCCTGAAGAGGACCACGAAAAAGGCAACCACCGCGAGGCTCGCGCCCATCCAGGGGGCCAGGCCCCAGCTGCCGAGGACCGCCGGGCGCGTCAGGCCCAACCCCTCCCGCCTCGTGCCGAGGGCGGCGGCGGCGCGCCGCGCCTGCGCCAGGGCCGCCTCGACCTCGCCGTCGCCGCCCTTCCTCCCCGGCGCCGCCTTGCTCACGTCCCGCGCGCGCACCGCCGCCACCTGTGCGGCCAGCTGCGGGGACCAGAACTGGCGGGGCATGCCCATGTGGTCCGGCACGCGACTGAGCAGCGCGAAGAAGGCTGCCGTCCAGGAATCCACCACCGCCTCCAGCCCCTCCCGCGTGGTGGGGTTGAACATCCTGTAACAGTCCTCGTACGCTGCGGGCCAGGGCCGGGGGGTGTCGGTGGGTGAGTGTGACATGCTGCCGTCCACAACACACTGCCTGGCTGATGGGCCTCAACCCCCCACTCTTCCCCCCCGGCTCCTAAATTTATCCACTCGGGGAAGCTTCAGCACACACACACACAAAAGCCCCAGGATCACGCCCCCACCTGCGCTCTCATCCCCAAACACCTCCCAGGTGAGGGACACGGGGACCTTCAGGATGCCGTGCATGTAGTCGGTGGCGGTGCCGTGCGCAAGGTAGCCCACGCTCTTCCCGCCCGGCCCCACGACGCAGCGGCCGCCAAACACCTCCTTGTTCACGCCCGCCAGCATCGCCAGGGTGGCGTTGGAGGCCGCCGCGCCGCCGCCCCCCGGCGCCCCCACCTTGTGGTCGAAGGGCATGAACAGGGCCTCCATGCCGCTGTGCACGTTGATCCAGATGTGGGGCTGGAAGAGGACCGCCGCCTCGCGGACCAGGTTGGCCTCCGGCTCGCTGCAGTGGGGGAGTGTGGATCGCGGACCGTCCGCCGTGGCGCTGGGAGCAGCAGCTCGCGCCCGGCCCAGGCATGCCTCACAAGCAGCCCGGCGGCCTGCTCGACCAATGCCTGCCGGAAGATTCCGACCTCGAGCCAAAACCTCGCCATCCATGCCCACATTTGGGGGGAAGGCTTGGCCATTCGTCGCATCCTCCCCTTTTCCTGACACATCCACACTCTTAAACACATGCACACCTGAAGGCCTTGGTCCCCGGGAACTCCTCGTTGGGGTCGTAGTCGGGCTCCTTCTTGCCCCAGTCCACGCCCCAGTTGCGGTTGGTGTCCACGCCGCGGCCATTGCGCCGCTCGCAGAACCTGCCCGCCTCCACCACCGCACGCCCGCGGCTGTTCTCCAGGGGAATGACCTTCCACACCGACTTCGCCAGCAGCTCCAGCATGGGGATGGGGCTGCCCACCCGCCTGCGCTCCAGCAGGGTGAGCAGCTCGCGGGCCGGGTCGGCCAGGACGCGCAGCAGACCCAGCGCGATCTCGGAGGTGACCAGCTCGCGTGCGTGCTGGCCAAAGTTCTGCAGGCAAGGGGGCCAGAGTGGGCGAATGGGGGCATGCTGATTGGTGCTGCATACTGGTAGCATCGACTGGATCAGGCTTTCCACTCTTTCTGAGAATCAGGCACTGGACAGGATCCCAAGGGCATGGACTGCGTGTGCATTCCTGCCGATTCCATGCAAGGGCCGCCTGCGAATGGCACGACAAAGCCCAGCCTGCCATGCCGCCTCACCACAAGGATGCGGAGCTTGTCGGTGTGCGTTGCTGTCAGACCCCCGGGCTCCACTGTCACTATCTGCGACCGGGAGGATTGGGCAGTTTGCAGATCTGTGAGCAACAGGCTGGGAGGCATGATTCGTGTGATTGAGTAGGGCCGCAGATCCACCATCAGACACCGGTGGGCTGTGCCTGTACGATTGCCTTTCAGAAACAAGAGACTCACCCTCAGGGTGCTGTTGTACGACATGTCTGGCACGACGAAGATGGTTTGGTTTGCCTGCATGTGGAGGGGGAAGGGGGGCTGGGCCACGAGCTCACAGGGAGTCGAGTTTGGGAGCGACAGGTCATATGGTCCACCCTCACAGCTGAAGTAGGTGCTCCCACAACCAACCTCCATGTACTCTGGGCGCCGGGAAATTATGGCTCCAACTTCATCCCATAATGTTTCCCTGTGTAGTAGAGATAGAATACGGGGGCCTGAAGGGAGCACCGTCCGAAAGCAGGCTCCTGCTCCCCCTCAAAGGCCCAGCCAGCCTCGAGGATACCCCCAGCCCGCCGATGGGCAACCTACGCTGTATGATACAGGGTGAAGTCGGGCTTTGTGACCGGTCTCTTGGCTTCTACGGCCATGATTCCGGTGATGCACGCCGCCAAGAGGACTGTGTACCATCTCAGCAGGGTGGGTGCCGGTAAGCCCATCGCTCAGGTCACCGGCATGCCGTGGGGGCTCCCTGCTGATCATGCATCAGCTAAAGAGTTATGATTCTCACTGCATGCCACCTATATCTTCAGACTCGCTGGTCGTGGTGCGTTGATCAATGTAATGAACCGTCCGTTCGCCACTCGTTAGGTCCTGGGGCGCGCATGGATGGCCGACGTAAGTGATCCAGAGTTAGGAGACCTCCGGCAATCAGAGCTTACTTCGCCTGCACGAGTCTGGATCGTTCGCAGAAACACCATTGATTTTCAATATTGCCATCGTCAGGACGAACCTGTAGGGACTCTCGCCCTCGCCATGTACTCTGTGAAGGTGACTGGGACTTCGGGTCCGGGCGAGCCGGCCTCCAGCAAGCAGCAGGCCTTGCTCGCTGAAGACTCTGGCGTGGGTACATCATCTGGAGCCCTGTCGGAGGATGTACAGGACCTTGTGCCTTTCTCTGCTGGCAACCCGAGGGTAGAGCACCTCACTGGGACTGTGCGCCTATACCGACACGCCCCGCGGCCAACTCCGCGTGCGCCACCCTGGAATCGCGGGCCCAACACAGATCCAGACCTGCCGGTGCGGGGCTGGGTGCAGCTTGCTTGTAGTGATGCAGACTGGGAGGGACAAGGCGGTCACCTTGGTGGAGATGCTGGGTGGAGAAACCATGCACCTCGCTTGCCCACCCACGGCAGGAGGGGCGCGGACCCCGGCTCTGCATCCTGGCTCTTCCCCAGGACATGGGGTTTGCGGAGCTGTCCACCTTCATGGGACCCCACTTCTCAAAGGTGGGACGAGGGAGCATGGCTGGCACTTGGTGCCGTTGGAATGTGTCTGCCAATATTGGAAATGCCGCTGCAGATGCCGTTGCCGCAATGCATCCCCCCTTGCCAACGTGCCGCTGCAGGCTTTGGAGGTCCGGTTGGTCCGGAGGGAGGGGGGCGCCAGGGCCGCCCGCCTGGTGCTGCTGCGCTTTGCAGCCCAGAAGGACGCCGACGCTTTCTTCCTGCAGCACAATGACCGACCGGTATGCTGTGTATGAGGGGCACTGGATACACACGAATCTAGATCCGACAGTGCCACGGGCGATGGTCCTGACCTTGGCGGCCTGGCTGTCCTTCGAACACTGATCTGCGGGGCTCAGCGCAGCTGAGCGTGGAGCGGATGCCCTGGCGCAAGGGGGCCATGTTTTCTTTGCATCATGTCTCCACTGTCCAACACTCCTGCTACAGAGCCCCTGCCGAACATCAATGACCCCCTTTTCCAATGCCTGGCTCACAGTTCTGCACGCTGGAGCCGGAGCTGCTGTGCCACGCCGTGTTTGTCCGGGGCGTGGAGTGCGAGGGCCTGGCCCTGCCTGGCTGGGAAGAATCAATGTCTCGTCAGGGACCGCCCAAGGCCGCCACCCCTGGTGTCGCCACCCCCGGCGCCGCCGCCCTTCCCCCCGCCCCGCCGGGCGTCGCCACTGCGCCTGCGGTCGAGCTGCCCAGCTGCCCCGTCTGCTTGGAGCGTCTGGACGAGGAGAGCTCCGGCATCGTGACCACGGTGTGCAACCACCGCTTCCACAACGACTGCCTGAGGCACTGGGGCGATTCGTCCTGCCCCGTCTGCAGGTACTGCCAGCCCTCCGTGGCCGACACGCCCCACTGCTCCACCTGCGCCTGCACGACAGGTGGGTCCTGCCTGTGCATTACGCGTGTGTTGGGGGGGGTGGGTGTGATGCTCCCTGCCCGAGGGCGTTTGGAAGCTGAGGAGGGGAGCTGGAGGGGCGAGGCGTCAGCCTGGCGCGGCGGCCCTCACCGAGCCCCAAATGATAGCCTTCCCACTCACTTAGCCCCTTTAAACCATCCAAAACCTGCCCAGACCTGTGGATCTGCCTGATCTGCGGGCACGTGGGGTGTGGCCGCTACCGCGGCTCCCACGCCTCCGACCACTGGGAGGAAAGCGGGCACGGCTACGCGCTGGAGCTGGGCACGCAGCGCGTGTGGGACTACCTGGGTGACGCCTACGTGCACCGTCTGATCCAGTCCAAGGCCGGCGGCAAGCCAGTGGAGGCGGGGGACCCCCCCGTGCGCCGCGCCCACGTGCCTGCCACCCACGCTCAATCCGCCGCCGACGGGGAGTGCTGCAGCGGCGCGGCCGGGCGGGCCGGCCCCGGCGCGACCCCGGACGGCGACGTGGAGGACCCCTTGCACCAGGTCCTGGCGCTGTCCAAGTTTGACGCGCTGGTGGGCGAGTACAACCACCTGCTGGTCACGCAGCTGGAGAGTCAGCGCATGCACTTTGAGGGCTTGCTGATCCGAGCAGGGACCGAGGCGGAGGACAAGGTGCGGCGCAGGGGCGACTGTTTGTCGAGGGGTGGGAGGATTTTAAGACAGGATCAAGGAGGGAAGCGGAGTGCGAGGTGGTCCCCTGTCCAACCCGTATTTTCTTCGGACCGCAGGTCTCCCAGGCCCAGGCAAAGGCGCATGCCGCGGGTGAGGAGGCCAGGGAAGCCAAGGCGCGGGCGGGTGCAGCCCTGCAGGCACAGCAAGCAGCCGAGAGGAAGCTGGTGAGCAGAGTACCTTGTCCTGGGTATGCGATCTGGCTTTCGTCAATTGAACGGCGCAATGACAGACGCGCAAGGTGCCGCAGCGACTGATGGGTTCCCGGGGCACCTGCAGTGAGCTCGAAGCCCCACCCCCCACCTTCCCACATGCGCCTCATGGTGCAGGCTGCCAGCCGCCAGGAGGCTGCCCGGCTGGAGAAGGAGCGCAAGTTCTTGAAGGAGATGTGCGATGCTCTGGTGGACAACCAGAAGCAGTACACTGAAAGGTCTGATGCTGGGAGGTACACTGGAGAGTAGGCAGTGAGATCGGCTGGCGAGATGAGAGGCCCATGGAGCTGTGCTTCCGCTGCTTCAAGCCTTATCCATCAATGGTTTTCAGCATCAACCGACTCCTCTCCGGGCCCCCCTCAGGTTGAAGACCACAGAGGAAGCAGCGGCGGCGTGTCAAGAAGCCAGGGACACCACCATTCGTGATCTCCAAGAACAGGTGCTGGGCAGGCTCCAATGCTGTGTGCGTACAGCTGATACTTGGTCCGGATGATCGCTGCACCGACCATCATGCCGCATTCACTCGTTTGGATAATTTCTGTAGGTCCGGGACCTCATGGTGTTCATAGAAGCTCGACAAAGCATAGGTAGCGGCGAGGGCGGACTGGCTGGAGGGTCTCTGCTGCCGCTCCCTGAGGCGCCACCTGCGGCAAATAAAAAGCAGCTGCGGCGAGCTTCGCGAAGGTGATGTGCCCTAGGAACTCTTATTCGCCTTGCATCGTGATGTGTAGTAGTTGATCACAGATCAGAATCCGGGTCAGAGGTCATCTTCCACATGGAAGCAGATCAGTCTACGGTGATCATGGGGGGTTGCCACAGCACGCACGGCAGGCCGATCAGTCGACGTCCAGACCCATTCGACTTGAATTCGCACCTACAAAACACCATCTCCACTATAGTACAATACTCATCTTCAACATAGTATCAAAGTCACGTTGTTCGTTCTGCATGACCGCCAATCCGTTGGTGCATAGTCGCATGGGGCACTTGGCAAACGCTTCCTTTTCAGAGCATTGCAGCCAATGATCCTGGAAATCTTATACCTTCTCTGATTACAAATTACCTGGTATCATGGTCCTTACAGCGTCGGAACCCCCGTGTCGTCCATGCGGGCGCCCCTTCATCTCCAGCCCAGTGCCGAGGTCATTGCCCCGACCTTGCACCCGGGTCAACACCTCCACCTCGCGGATTAAGGCTTACGAATTGAATGAAAGAGGCGCACGTATGGCTGTGAGAGGCATGCAGGTACATGCCGCAGAATCAGGTGCCTCTGCGGTTGCAACTCAGGACACAGCCACTCGGGTGACAGATGATGTGGAGGTGGTGCTTCAAGCCACTGCCTCCGCTCCCGGAGGCTGCGAGCTGCGCATACAGAGCCAGCTGAGGGGTGAGGCTGGTGGTCCTGTGAGAATGTGCCTGCCTGGAACTCATGCAGAAGGAGTACAGGTCTGTCCACAGGACTTTGCTCCCTTGGTGTCCCCCAGGTGCTGAGTTCCACACGCTCGTCCATCCTCTCCCATCCACAGGCTCAGAGGCGAGTCCCATGGCGGCCTTCCTGATGGTCGCTCACCACTATGAGGAGAGGGCACGGTCCCTGGACATCATCACCTCCGCCCTCCTCCAGAAACGGCCCAAGATCCTCCCTCGAGCAGGTATTGCTTGAGGAGAGCGCTTGTAGCACATGACCGCTCTGAAGGTGTTGGTTGAAGTACGTCGCTGCATACCCTTCCACAGTGGTGCGGGAGCTGGCGATGGCGGAGCGAGCGGGGACGCTCGCTCACCCCGCCATGTCCTTGCTGGGCTACGCCTCTCTGCGCCGCCTGGCCAGGCCTTTGCTCCCTGAGCTTGTGAGTTGTGCAGGAGTGCGCAGGGCAGGGAGCTCCAGGGTGAGGCGTCGTGATGTGTCAAGAGCAGGTGCGAACCCTGTTTCAGGAACGTCGAGGTACCCACTTGATACCCTAGGTGGAGGTGCTGGATGAGGAAAGGGCGGCGGCGCAAACCAACAAGGCCCCGACTGTGGGCGATGGCAGCAGGGGCCCCGGGCCGGCCACCACTGGAACACGCCCTCGTCCCCTCCTCTCGCTCCAAGAGCAATGGGTGCGCGTTACCACCAGGGCCAAGGGTCGACTAGGGAGAGGTGCATCTCCATTGTGAACCTGGGGTGTGAACCCCCCCCTCATCAATGAAGTCGGCCGGGCTGGGACTCGGCCCGCGGATGTCGCGCAGCCGTTCAGATCACCCAGCCTCCCAAACCCCACGCCCCTCGACCGCAGGAGGACCGGCTACGCAGCGCGCTGCTCGCCTGGTACGCACGCAAGGCCCCTCCCAAGGAGGCGGCGACGGACGCTGTGCTCATGCGCTTCTCCTCCTCGCAGGCACGCGGCCCGGCGGCCGAGGCCCTGCCCCGCCTGCAGCTGTCCCTGACGGCCCGGGCAACGGGCATCGTCCCCCGCCAGGTGCGCCCCTGCATGAGTTGTTGTGTGGCTTCCGCGGCCCGCTGGTGATGGTGAGGGTCCTGGGCAGGGTCTGTCTCTGTCCCCTCACCACCTCGCAACGCTGACTTCCCCCTCCCCAGCCATCCACCCACGCCTCCACCTTCTTCGACCCCCGTCCCTCCCCACGCCAGGTCAGCCACCCGGCCTCCCTGAGCATGCTGGGGCACCTCGTGGCAGCCGCGCGGAAGCTGGAGCGCTGCGCCGAGCCGGACCTGCTGCCGGCCATGTCGCGCATGGCGCTGGACGGCACGCTGGGCATGCTGCGCCCCCCCGACGCCTTCGAGCTGGGCGTGCCCACGGGGGACGACGCCGGCGCGACCCTGGCGGTGCCGGGGTCGGGGCGGGAGCTGGAGCTCCTGCGCGCCGCGCTGTCCGCGCTGCTCTGCGGCGACTTTGGGCGCCGCCCAGGGCGCGAGGCCTGGTTCCCCAGGGACGCGCGGCTCCGCGTGCGGGCCGTGGGCCCTGGCTGCGAGCTGGAGGTCGGGCCCGGGGACACGGGGGCGGAGCCCCTGCGCGTCGCGCTGGACGCGCCGCGCATGTGGGAGCTGGTGGACTGCATCGACGCGCTGGCGGCCCTCTTCCCCGCCGCCTTTGCCGAGCTGGCCCCCCTGCCGCTGACCGCAGCCTCACCCGTGCAGGGCGGCCTGGACAGTGTCGTCAGCAGGTGGCTCCACTGGTGGCGGGGGTGACGGTGGTGCAGACGCTCGGGGGTGTACACTCGACTGCCATGTAAGCTGTGTTGCGACAGGCGGGTATGGTCCTTGAAAGGCTTTTAGGCTGCGGAAGGCCTGTGGTCTTATCAGCTTGGGGTAGAGGATGGAGCGACTGATCGCGTGCACATTGCACATGACCTGTGCGCGTGCGCCCCCGAGAAGCCAGGGCGCGCGTGATCCATGCAAGGGAGATTTGCCCTGCAATCCATGCATAACAGTCAGCACCCTCGAAACTATACTGAATCAAGACAAGGGTAGGTGCACCATACTAAACGCCTCTTCTGAGCCTCGATCCGCGGACCCGGGAGTGCCGTCGCTACCCAAGCACTGCGGGCTGAAGTACAGGGCGATGATGCGCCTGTGCCTGTCGGGCAACCGATCCATGGCAGTTGCCAGTACATCACGTGCGCCTGGGCCCGATTCTGTGCCTTGCGTGTTCCATCGCGCACCTTCACCATGCTCGACTGCATGTAAGCTGCAGTGCCGCGCATGTGTGGACCCCACGTTCACCACGCCCTCCTTCACACCCATGCGCAGTCCGACCCGGCGTTTGGAGCAGGGCCCACCTCGTTGTCAAGCAAGCTCGAGGCTTCCAGCCACTCGCCAAGCCATCAGGGCTGAGCAGGAGAGCAGGAGGGCAGCGTCTGCGCTGCTATGCAGCTGCGAGCAATGGACGGTCCAAGAGCAGCAGCCATGACTACGATTACGACCTCTTCACTATAGGTGCCGGCAGTGGCGGCGTGCGTGCCAGCCGGATCGCCGCCTCCAACTACGGTGCGTGGATGCCATGCATGAGCTTGTTGTGCCTGCTGTCACATGGGCGTGCATGGGCATTGATTGGGTATTGTTTGGCGGTCCGCCAGCCCATGACCTTCTGTTGGAGAGTGACAAGGCAGCCTTTGGAGTTTGGATGGGGTCACTTCTATGTGACACTGTGCTCCAACCAAACCCTGCCTTGCACCTCTCCCCTGCAGGGGCCAAGGTGGCCGTCTGCGAGATGCCATACTCTGCCATTGCCACCGACGACGCTGGGGGTGCAGGAGGCACCTGCGTCCTCCGTGGATGCGTCCCAAAGAAGCTGTTTGTGTATGCGTCCGAGTTCAGAGAGGTCTTCAAGGATGCCAGGGGATTCGGGTGAGACGAGGGATTGCCTGCCACTGACGCCTTGGTTGCCCAACGAGCTTGCCATCGACACTGGCGGGGTGTGCAGGCATCTTGTGCAGCAACTCCGATGACCCATATGCTCCATCCTCCTTCCTCCTCCTCGTGTGAAGGTTTGATGCCAACCCCGATGTCAAGCAGGACTGGTCGTCCTTTCTCGCTAAGAAGCGCAAGGAGCTGGAGCGGCTGCACAATGTCTACATGAGCCTGCTGAGCAACGCAAATGTGGATGTGAGCGACTTGGGAGATTGAGGGGAAGAGAGGCATGGAATTCTGTAGATGTGAGTTTTACGCTGCCATGCTGTGTTTCATGTTGGCACACACTGAAGTTGAGCTGTGCATGCTGCCAACATGTCCCACATGCTCTTTCCCTGTTCCATCCTGCCTCTGTCTCCTCACTCCATGCCCACCCCTCCCACAGTTCATCGAGGGTCGGGGCAGGCTGGTCGATGCCCATACGGTGGAGGTCGGGGGTAAGAAGTACACCGCCCAGAATATCCTCGTAGCCACAGGCGCACGCGCCTTCGTCCCCAAATTTGAAGGCTCTGAGCACTGCATCGTGTCCGACCACATCCTGGAGGTTCCCAAGGTGGGCGGTGATGAGTTGAGTGCATGAATAGCTCGCAGGACTGGCCTTTGAAGGCTGGGAATGAGTGAATGTATGCTTGCCCCAACCAGCCACAGAGATTTGTGCTTGCAGTTGCAGTGGCTTGGTGCCCTTTCCACTGCTCGTTCATTGACACATGCCCAGGTTCCCAAGCGCCTGGTCATCGTCGGGTCTGGCTACATTGCCGTGGAGTTTGCCAGCATCTTCAACGGTCTGGGTACTGAAGTGCATCTTGTCTTCCGCCAGGACCAGCCACTCCGTGGCTTTGATGGAGAGGTGAGTAGAAGCCTGGGAGGGTGGGGGTAATTCCTGGTGGGGAATGGTGCGCTGATACTATCACGCCCTCATACGAGTGGTTGCCGAGTGGTTAGAGTACCAGAGTATGACCCAATCGTCCTCAAGCGACTCCTCTGCTATCACTTGCCGTGCCCAAGGAGCCCAATCCAACTGTCCCTCACACCCTGTGCAGGTCCGTGACTTTGCCGCAAGCGAGTATGCAAAGACCGGCATGCATCTACACGCCGGCTTCTCCCCCGTGTCTGTCACCAAGGCTGCGGACGGCACCTTCAACGTCAAGGCCAAGACCAAGGATGGCAAGGAGATTAACTTGGAGGGCGCAGACTACGTTCTCGCAGCGACGGGTACGCATGTGTCAGATGGAGGGTGTGTGCCAGCAAGTGCGACAGATGCACTCAGCGCTGTCTGCGGAAGGGTCTGCCCGATGCACTCGGTCGCAGTCCAGCTCCAATTTTTTGCGGCACACCCTATGCCTCCCCACACATGTGCAAGGCGCACATTCCCAGGCAAGCCTTTGCCCCTCTTCCGTCCCCAGGGCGTCGCCCCAACATCAGGAACCTGGGCCTGGAGGAAACTGGCGTGAAGATCTCCGATAAGGGCGCCATCGCTGTGGACCGCCTGTCCCGGACAAACGTGAGGCTATTGTTTGTGGCCGGGGGCGGAAGGTAGACCCTTCCCATCCTGTTGAAGCTGAGGTGCTCCAGCCCCGCCTCTCACCAAAATTCGAGCCTGCCCCTGTGGCGCTGCCGCCTGACAACCATGCGGATATTTCCCACCCCGACCCTCATCAGGTGCCCAGCGTCTGGGCCATTGGGGACGTGACGGACCGCATGGCGCTGACGCCAGTGGCGCTGATGGAGGGCATGGCCCTGGTCAAGACCCTGTTTGCCGGGCAGGACACGGCGCCAGACCACGCCGACATCGCCACCGCGGTTTTCTCCCACCCCGAGATCGGGACGGTGGGCTTGACCGAGGAGCAGGTGTGTCTTGGTTGGTGGCCTAGGAAGGGTCAACCGACATTGGATTGGAGGTTCGAATTCATCCCCCCCTCGCTCCAAATAGCTTGGGAGTTTGTCGGCCATGAAACCTGCGCTGCCTCTCCTGGTGCCAGGCCCACAGCCTCTCCTGGCAACCTTCCCCCCACAGGCCGCGGAGCGGTATGGCGACCTGGACATCTTCACCTCCTCCTTCAAGCCCATGCGCAACACGATCAGCGGCAACGAGGGCCGCGCCTTCATGAAGGTCATTGTCGCGACCGACAGTGACCGCGTCGTCGGCATCCACATGGTGAGTCTGTGCTCAAGGGGTGGGGGCCTGTTGGGGCCTGCCTGCCGGACTGCCTCTAGGAACCTGCAAAAACGCAGGCTGCCTTGTGTGGGGCGGCTCTCGTGCTCGATTCCTGTTGTGGCTTGCACTTGGCACTTTGGGCCCCAGCATGCCCCCCCCGAAGCGCCTCCCCTCACCCCCATTCCCCTGCAACACACCCTCAGGTGGGCCCGACATCTGGCGAGATCATGCAGGGCTTTGGTGTCGCCGTGAAGATGGGCCTGACCAAGACCCAGCTGGATTCGGTCGTGGGCATCCACCCAACCTCGGCCGAGGAGTTTGTGACCCTGCGCACCGCCACTAGGAAGGTGCGGGCGAAGGAGGCGGTGCCCGCCTGAGGCCCAGGCACGCCGCGGCGCCCGCCTTGCGGTGGCCCCCTGTCGCACCGCGGCAGCACAGGGTGCAGCGCCTCCCGTCGTGCTGCCTGCCCGCCCCCCTTGGACAGGCCTGTGTTTGACGGGCAGGAGGACCCTTGCCCCCACCCAACGTTGTGAGAGATTACAGCGCGACGCTGCCAAACACCTGTGCACGCTCAGAGCATGCCGTGTGTGAGGTCCGCCAGCTCAGCCCCCTCCCTGTCCAGCTCGGCGCCGAAGGTCTGCAGCTTGCCGCTGAGCACGTCGAGGGCGGTGAGCACCATGTCATCGGGGGTGAGCGCCCCCGTCCCCTCCACCCTGAAGATGAAGGTGTCCTGCGGGAGGGCGAAGAAGGAGGGGGAGGAGGTCATGGGCGGGCTGCAGGCCACCTGGCAGGGTGGCCTTGGCTGCCAGTGATGCCACATCCGCTCAAGTGTGCGTGGAGCTGTACCCTGGCTCCCCACACAAACCAGCCGCAGCCTCGGAGGGGGACTGCTGAGCATCCCTGCCGGGCACCAAACGCTGACTTGGACCATGAACCCCCACCTGCCGCTGGCAGATGTCGATCAGGCCGGGCTTGCCCATCTCTGCAGCCTTGGCAAGCACCTCGCCGTCGTACATGTACAGCTCGGGGTCGACGATTTCCACCTGCGGGTCTTGGAATGAGCTCACTGACTGAGAGGATGCAGGCGAACCGACCATCCACTGCAGGTCAGAGGCACATGGGCTCACTCCTTCAAGAGCCCCTCATGCTCACCGCTTTACTGATCTGATTGAAGCGGAAGGTCTTGCGAGGGTCTGCGGCGCAAAACGCCTGCTTCTGCTCATCTGCGTTCGAGTGCACGAAGGCTGAGGGGGTCAATCAAGCATGCATGGACTCAAGAACAAGACCGGGAGATCTTGTTTCCGTGGCAGGTCAGCACACACAGGCCACCCCTGCTTGATGTGCACACACGCCACAGCGCTTTACCTGTCAGGGTGTCCATGAGATCGTGGTTGATGGTGATCTCTGGTAGGAACTGATAAGACACCGTGGCCGCAGGTATCCACTTTGCATGGTCCTTCCCTATGCCTGCGCGGAGGGAGTTGGAGGGAGATGTCTCGCCACATGCATAGTCCCAAGTAATGCCCACACCAATACCGCAAATGACATGCGGACTGTGGTCGGGTATCTGTCCATCATCGCCAATGTGCCTGCCCTGCCAACACTGCAGAAGCCCCCCACACCAGCGATGAAGCGCCCTACCTACCTTTGCGTGCCACAGCTCTCAGTTTGAGCTCCTGGTTTTTACGCAGCTTGACGAGGAGGACGCTCTTGTGCTTGCGTGTGAGGGAGCCTCGCTCATCGTAGCCCACTGGCATGACATCTGTGTTTGGGATAGAATGCACTCATGTTGAAGGTGATGGTATAGAGAAACTCAGGTGCCACCGGAACTGAGGCATGCTCCTCATATACAGTGTCAACTATTACATTAGAGCACGACTTCCAACGTGCAGTGCCCACCTGGGAAGCGTGTGTCAGCTGGAAGCAAGTCGTCGCTGGTCACATTCATCGTCTCGTCCCTAGTGCATCTGCGCCATTGAAGCGCCCGAGGATGGGAGATGTCCAGCATGCAGGAGGCATGCACGAACGATACGCACATCCAAATTTCTTGGCACCTCCAGCCAAGAGGCTTGGGGCAGTCTCCAACAGGTTCTCCATATCCCCCCATTCTTACGCACCGGACGTTAAGAGTAAACTCCACGTCTGTCCAGTCATCGTCTTCTGTGGCCTCATAAATGGTCTTCATGTCATGCACGCGGCTGGACACAAAGGGTACGAGCCCCAGTCTGTGGGCAATGTACTCATCGTTCAGCACTGTCGTGTTGCTCTCTATCTCCACAAGCTCGATGGCTATGGTGGGCACCTATGGCACGGAGCGAGGAACGAGCACAGCTGATTTCATACTGCCCATTGGGCATTGCACAGGATAGTAGGCATCAATTCAAGGTCCTGGCTGCAGGTACCACTCACCTCTGCCAGTATGACACGGCGTAGTGCGTTCGCGATGCTCGCATTGACGTTGCTGAGCACGAACTCGCAGTAGTCTTCTGTGAGGCTGCGAAGCTTTACTTGCGGACTATAAAACTGTGGTGCTTTTGGGGCCACCATCGCCTTGGGAATCGAGAGGCCCGTGTACTAACACCCAGCAGAGTTTTGGTCTGGGCTGAAGGGGAGTGTGGGTCGCTTCAAGGGGCTTCTATCCGTCCACTACTTCTTTCAATCTATGTAAGCTAGGTGACAGATCCAGAAGGAATGCTGCTGGAGACATCAAACTGCAAGGAGGGTTATGTATTTGTCCGAAGCTCGACATCGCACGCGCATGCGATGTCATTCCAGTTTGGTCGAGTTTCCACAGGGTTGCCAAGGGCAAGCATCTCATTACCCTGTGATGTTCTGGCTTCATTACGAAAGATAGGGACACCGGCCGCCTATGCACTCCACAGGAAGAGCATCGTAGCTCGTGCATTCCAACTGTACAGCGAAGAAACCTGTATCACATGTCAGCATGATCTGCTTCAGAGGGTCCCGGACAGTGGGACGCCAGGTCGGCTGCATTCTCATATGCGGTGCCACAGTACAGGCAGTACCAGTACTGTGTCCTTAGGTATTGCAGCACCTCACCCAGCTGAGGCGTCACATCCGCTTCCAGCAGCACAGGGGCACTCCCGACCATGGCAGTGGCATCGGGGCCCTCTGCCGCAGCTCGAGTCTGCCAGAACCCGTGGCGATTGCCGACGCCAGCAGCGGAGTCAAGATTTTCACAAGCCTGTGTAAGAAGGTATGCTCGGTAGGTTGAGGCATCTCCCAACCTGGCATTGATTGCAAGGATGGTGCCAGAATCCTGAGCAAGAGAATGTCTGTGGCTAGAGAGGTGATGAGAATAGAAAGGTGAGTCCACCAAGCGCTCACCCACCCGGCTCTCACCTGTTGGGCACGCCGCAGCTGCGCCGCTGCCCTGCCAGCGGCCACCCTGGCCGCTGCTTGCCTGAGAAAAGAGCTCGAATCTGGCAGCTGCACAGGCGCCATGGCAGGCTGAGCGGCCCCCGCCTCCTCCCTCCTCGCCCGCTTCAGGGCTCTCTGACTTGGGCGTCCCAGTCCCAGACGGTCCTGCTTCAGCGTGAGAGGCACTGGCTCTCTGGGTCCGGAGGCCGCCTGGCCCAGCCCCTGTCCTGGCTGGTACCCCATTGCCGCAAGCATCTTGAACCCCCTGCAGTGGAGTGGAGAGAGGTTCAGGCAGGAGCACTCTGGCACTGGAGGCAACAGGGACCTCGCCCTGCGCATTGAGAGGCCAATCGCATTTTTGTACTGCGTTCTCTTACTTGTTATCCGGGCTGATGGGTGTTTCGAGCGCGGCTTGGACCCGGGACCTCGCCTGCTTAGAAGCCCTGCCCTTGATCTGGGTCCGGCGGTGCACCTCCTCGATGTCCTGCTGCGCCTGGGCCTCATACCCCGCGAGCAGGGCGTCCAGGTCGTCAGGAGCCTCACTGTCCCCCATGAGCACAGGGTCGCGAGGGCCTAAGCCACGCCGCAGCCCGGACCCTCATCGATGCAACATGCGTGGACGATGCTATCGGAATGATGACATGGTCGGTGATTTCTCGCAAACGTGCTCCTTAACAGTTCGAAGAGTACATTATCGCGAGAAATGAACAAGGCGAGCGCGAGCGCGCTCGGGTTTGAGCAGTGCTCGTGCAGGGAACCACCCAGTGTCCGCACGTCGAGGGAGCGGCAGGCGTGGCCGTCAGAAGCTAGCATGCAGCGCTCTCACAATCGAGCTTGGGCCCTGCTGCCCAAGCCGGAAGCTGTAGACGTGGGGTCATGGACAGCCCCTGCCCATCGCTACTGATCGTGGTCTGGAGTCTTGTCTCCGTCGCCGGCGGCTGCCGGGTCGCTGATGGGGAGTAGCGGACCCCTCCTGCCCTGCAGCTTCCTGATCAACCGGGGCAAGAGGGCCAGCAGGCCGATGCCCAGCAGCAGCGCCACATTCTGGAGGCTGTACAGGTCGTGCAGGCTGTGCATCGTCTGCAGCGACCGACCGGCCTGTCATTAGGGCAAAGAGCGGGTGAGGGGGCATGCACAGGCTAGGATACGGAGGAAGGGGTCTGGCAGGTGAAAGACCTAGGCTATAATAGCCTCAGATGTGAAAAACTAGTGTCCTGACGTCAATGACGGGTGCAACACTGCCGTCTGACACTGATCGGTCGGCCCAGCGGAGAGGCGGCCCCACCTTGTAGTGCACGCACGGCGCATCCTCCCCACGCATAAGTGTCCTGTTTCCCCCGGACGCCCTTGCCTGGATGGTAATTAGGTTGTGCGGCTGGTGGCCGACCGCGGTGGCGATGATGAAGACGCTGAAGGGGATGTCGACGATGGGGGAGGCCACGTTGATGAACCACGCAGGGAAGATGGGCGTCACCCGCAGAAAGAGGGCGTAGTGCATGAGGTGTGCTCGATGGCGTTTTACCTGGCGGTAAAGGAGAGGGGGTGCGGAGTTGCTGGGACAGAGGACTCTCAGGGATGCAGCCATGGCCGGGGTGGCCCGCCAGCAGCATCCGGCACAGAAAGGAGGGACCACCCACGCGGGAAGGACCCTGCTCTGCCAGTCGACCACCAAACCCCACCCACCCACCCTCCCGCCGCACCTCGGCCGAGAAGGTCTGGATGCGGTGAGGAAAGAGGGCGACCAGGACGTCCTTGAGCTGCCAGCGCACCATCAGATAGTTTGTGGCCGACCCCGCGGTCGACACGGCGGTGATGAAGGTCAGGGCAACAACAGGGTGGTACAGGGAGCCGGCTAGGATGTTGATGCCCACCGCGCCCGGGGTCAAGAAGGTCTGCAAGAAGATGTGGGCCGCCGCCAGCAGGGCGGCCAGCCGGGCCGGGACCTGGGCGTGGTAGAGGGCCAGTGTACCGCGCACCGCCCGCAGCTCGTCGAAGGAGCGGGGGATGGCCATGCGGAGGTCGGCGGCGGCGGCGGGGGCGCCCCGGGAGGCCGCGCGTCGCGCCAACTCCTCCAGGGTAGGCAGGGTGGAGTAGAGGCTCGCCACGACGGCCAGGCCCAGCAGGTACAGTAGGCCCAGGTTCAGCACCACGCGAATCCACACCAGGGAGCGGAGGTATTGCCAGCGGGGGTGCGGGCGCAGCTTGGACGTCTCCTCACCCTGGAGCAGTCCTTGGGGGGCGGAGGTTGCTGAATGTGCTGAGGATCCGGTGCCCTGCCTGCCACCATGCCTCCCTCTCAGCGGCGATACCCACCTCAAGGCAGGTCCTCCTGCTCCCGCTGGCCAGGAGCGGAGGGGCAGCAGGGTGGGCCGCACGTTCAGGCCGGAAACTGACGGGCAGGCTCACCATCCCGGCGCGCCCTCGTCAGGGGTACCCCTCCTGGGACGGTGGCGCCTCCAGATCTCGTACACGAGAAGGAACGAGATCTAAAGCTTGTGATGAGTCCAGCTTGAGCACGCTGTTCGATCTGGAATTGCCCGGGCGGGTGTCGCTAGGCTGGCATTCTGCAGGACGACATGGCCATCCTCATGGAGGGCAAGCGATCGCAACCATAGGTGTTCCTCGGGTGTCTCTATTAATGCCTGTAGACAAGGGATCCGGGCTCCAGACACCGGATCACCGAAAAAGGGATGCAGCTCCCCGCCCGGGCGCAGGCGCTGTCTCGGAGGTTGGTGGCATGGGTTTGACGTGGTTGCCAATCCCGAGCTGATGCACCATCTCGGCACACACATTGCGCATTCCACTGTGCCAGCACTTCATTATATGTCCCATTTGTTGCATCACATGTGACAATTGGGAGAAACGTGCCCAAAATGTCCCCAAGCTTCGGACACGCTCTGGTGACCAACCCAGGCGTGACCTGTACATCACCCCCACGGGCTTTCGATACAGGTCCAGCACAATGGTGTTCCAGGATATTATCACGCAGTACCTTGAGACGGTCGTCCCTGTCTTCACAATCCGTGGCCTTGGGGCTAGATACCGGCGAGTCGGTGGGCCCCAGTGCCAGGGGCTTCCGGGTCACAGCCCCCAACATCGACGTGAAACGGGTGCGCCGGCGTGATGTAACGTGCCCGTTGTACTGTGATTAAGTGCATGCAGCAGGGTCGTGACAGCGAGTGCTTGCCGGCCTCGTCTTGTATCGGTAGCGCCCCATCCCAAAGGATTCTCCTGTCCGCCACCTGCATGTCCCCCACAAGCATGCAACACCCCCCACATCAGATACCCGACGACCAATTGAGGAGGGACTCCTTCCTCTTCTACCACCCGGAATGCGAGACCCTGGCCAGGGAGGTTGCGGAAGTCAGCAACGGCAACGTCCAGCTGGGCCGGATCACGTGGAAGTGAGTGCCGGGAGTTGCACACAGTGGAGCACATCATACCCAAGCGAGCAGGTTGCTGGGGTCATCTCGTCTTGTTTTACCTACCCTCAAACACTCCCTGCCGCTCAGTCGTTGCCCGCCGTGTCCTGCTGCTGCAATGCTTCCCCTTCCCCACCGCCCCTGCCCTGGCACAGGCGCTTCCAGGACGGGTTCCCAAAGCTTCTAGTGGACGATGCGGAGCGCATCCGGAACCGCCACGTCTCTTTCCTGGCCACCTTCCACGACCCTGGCGTGATCTTTGAGCAGTTGTCCATCATCTACCACCTCCCCCGCCTCTTCGTGGCCTCCTTCACCCTCGTGCTCCCCTTCTTCTCCACCGGCACGGCTGAGAGGGTGCGGTGCCTGCTGGGGGGGGGGGCCTAAAGGGTGACGAGGGCCCAAGTCTGAGCAGACATAGCGGGCAGAATAGCTTCTTCCCAGTCATGGCACCACTTGACCGTGCATGCTTCCTCCCCAATACCCTCTCCTCCCTCTCTGGCAGGTGGAGGTGGAGGGTGACGTGGCAACGGCGTACACACTGGCCCGCATGATCAGCAACATTCCGCTGGCCAGGGGCGGCCCCGCATCGGTCGTCATCTTTGACATTCATGCCCTGCAGGTGCGCTGGCTGTGTGCCTAGGAGACAGGGCTTGGCAGGGGACCTGCCTCCCTCTCCTGCCCAGCCCGCATGGCATTGTGGGTATTTGAACTGTGGTGCTACCACAGGAAGGGCGTCACAATGGAGATGTTGGATCACTGGTCTGAAAGGCAGCAACACTCCTGCTCTGTGGCCTTGTGCGCCAGGTGCCTCACCAACACATCCACCGCCCCCCCCCCCCCCTCCCCCCGTTGCAGGAGCGCTTCTACTTTGGGGACGGAGTCCTGCCGCTCTTTGAGAGTGGGATACCGCTCCTCAGGTGTCCATCGTGTCACTTACCAGGCCGGAATGTCTGAGTCTGACGTACAGCACCCAGGCGCTGTGTGGAAGCGCATGAACCATGAGCATGCCACAATCCCCCGACCACCGCAGGAGACGACTGGTGCAGCTTCCCGACCATGACAACATCACGATTGCCTACCCAGACGAGGGCGCATGGAAACGCTTCCACTTCCAGCTCGCAGACTACCCAGAGGTGGATGGCGATTGAGGGGGAGGGTGTGGCGGGAAGGGGTGGACTCTGCCTTCCATGGGATGAAAAGAGGAGGTCTACATCCCTGCACAGGCATCGTAGCCCTCTCTGGCGCCTCTTGGCCACCCAACATGCTTGCTGCCGCCTGGATCTACGTGCCTCAACGGGCCTTCCCTACCCCCCCCTCCCTCAGGTCGTCTGTACCAAGGTCAGGGATGGCGATGCCCGGATGGTGCAGCTGAAGGAGGGCTCGCCTCAAGGGCGCCATGTGGTCATTGTGGACGACCTGGTGCAGTCGGGTGAGGAGTGAGCATTAGAAAGGGAGAGCAGGTTCCTGAACTGGCTGTTTTCCGACAGAGTCTTGATGTATGCCGGGCAAACTGAGCCGCTCACACCTTGGAAACCCCGTGCAGGCGGGACGCTGCTCGAGTGTCAACGCCTCTTGGCCAGCCAAGGAGCGCTCGCCGTGTCCGCCTATGCCACGCACGGCGTGTTTCCCAAGGGCACTTGGTCCAGGTTCCTGCCTGGATCCCAGGAGGGTTCGCCAGGGTTCAGGTGTGCCCTGTGCTGGGTAGCATGGAGCGAGTGGGAGGGCGATGGGGGGAGGGCAGCATGATTGCCTGTGTGCGGGGGTGGGTAAGACACATACACATGAGGGAGTATTCTACCAGATGGACTAAAGTAGTGAGGGTGGAAAGTCCTGATGTTGACCCAGCATCAATCTACAAACCCACTGTGCAGGTATGTGTGGATCACCGACTCCTGTCCAGACACAGTGACGGCTGTCCAAGATCGCGAGCCATTTGAGATCTTGTCCCTTGCGCGGCCCATTGCTGCAGCACTCCAAGTGTAATGTCACACTCTGAAGGAAAAGCATGGAAGGGTGCTCCTCCGCCTGACAAGCATACACTTTTGAAAACCGCGCCCCAGGAGCTGCTTGAGCGCGCGAGGACTTCTCCGCTGGCGGTGCAGTAATGCAGCTCAGTTTCAAGCGTGAGAGCTCTCTCTGTCGCACAGTGAATTTGAGCCCACTGCTTATCAACATAATTTACTTCTGAGTAACGCTCGGGACATCGGTGCGGAGCAACACCTGCCTGCCCTCACAGAGGAGTTCGGCGCCGCAGGGAACGGTGGGCCATGGGCGGGATGCCGACATCCTCGAGCGTCGCAGAAGAGATAGCCTTCCGTGTCGTGGCACCCAATTTGGAAGTAAGGCAGCCTGGCGAGACGGCCAGTAAAAGTTATGCGCAGCCACTACCTTGGGTTGTACGGCTCACGGAACGACTACCTGCCCTCCGTCTCATATCGCAGCTGGCTGACAATCAGAAACACTTGCCCACCTACCTCTTCTACTACCCCGACTGCGAGCCTCTCGCTCGGCGCATCGTCGAGGCCAGCCAAGGACAAGTGCAGCTAGGAAACATCCGATGGGGGTGAGGAGGAAGGGCATTGGAGGCTGGTGTGGTGGGGGGCTTGTCGAAGTCTGGAGGCCTGGTGAAGATGGTGGGCGTGTTGCATCCCATGTTAGCTTTGCAATGGCCCATCTCACCGACACCTGCCACGCCTGCACCCCCTCGCTCCCCCCCCCCTCCCCAAACAGGCACTTTGCAGACTCATTCCCCGATGTTTTTGTGACGGACGCACCCAAGATCCGAAACCGGCATGTGGCCTTCCTTGCCTCGTTCCACAACCCAGGTGTGGCCTCTGTCCTGTGTGATGATGTGCTGTCAGGGGCCGGCCTGCCTCCTGCCAGCGCGATCATTCAGTGCCGCTTGAACCTCCGCAGCCAGCCGAACGCTCCATAGCCAACGACGATTGCAGGCGTGATCCTGGAGCAGAAGGGCGTGATCGACACTCTGCTGGACCAATTTCTGGCCTCCTTCACCATCATTCTTCCGTACTTTCCCACCGGCACCTCTGAGCGGGTGACTGAACGGCTGGGGTGGGGCGTCGACCGGCCGGAACTGCACGCGACAGCATGAACTCACAGAGCCGTGCTGGGACCAGGCCCGTCTCTCCACGTGCCCGCCCTGCTGGCATGCAGCCAAGTCCTCGCTACGCTTTCCCGCCGCGCAGGTGGAGAACCCGGGGGACGTGGCCACTGCCTCCACGCTGGCGGGCATCGTGTCGGACGTGAAGATGTCGAGGTGCGGGCGCTCCCCGCTCATCATCTTTGACATCCACGCCCTGCAAGAACGCTTCTACTTTGGCCAGAACGTGCTGCCCCTGCTGGAGAGCGGAGTGCCGCTACTCAGGTGCCTGGCAAGGCGCCAGCCGGGTGGGGGCGCCTTGGGCCGACTGGGCTGCGGGGGTCCCGTGGCGGAGCAAGGGGACTCGGGTGGGGTGCACCAGGTGGTCCTCACAGTCCGCTGCCATGCGGGCCTCCACTCAGCGTGCCACCCGCACCCCGCTGTACCTGCAACGCATGCCTTTGCCCACACCGGACCTCCTTGTCCCCCCCCGCCAGGCAACGGCTGAAGCAGCTGCCCAGCCAGGACGACATCACCATCGCGTACCCCGACGAGGGCGCATGGAAGCGCTTCCACTTCCAGTTTGGCGACTACCAGGAGGTGGGTGGCTGCACCTCGGGGTTGGTCGGGCGGCGGCACACGCATGAGCACACAGGCTGTCGCCTGCCTCCACACCAACCCTCGCACTCCATGTTCCGCGGTGCCCCGCGACCCGCCAGGTCATCTGCACCAAGGTTCGCGACGGAAACAAGCGCATCGTGCAGCTGAAGGAGGGCCGTCCCGCGGGGCGCCACGTCATCATCGTGGACGACCTGGTGCAGTCAGGTGGAAGGGAGGGGGGAAGGGGCATGCATTCGTCCCATGGCGCTGGGCCGGAGTGAGGATGATTTATTGGCTCGGCCGCTCAAGAACGAGGCGGGGCCCTGGGGAGTCACAGGCGCCAGGCTGGGCTGCAGGGTGGGATGCAACAGCAGAACCCCTCCCCTTCGACCCCTCCCCCACCCCACAGGCGGCACCCTGCTGGAGTGCCAGCGCCTGCTGACCTCCATGGGTGCCAGCGCCGTGTCGGCCTACGTGACGCATGGCGTCTTCCCTCGCGAGTCATGGCGCAAGTTCCAGGCGGCGCCCGGCTCCGACGCCGCGGCCCCCTTCAAGTGGGTGGCCTGGTCTTGTTCCTTGCGGGGCCCTGAGGGTCGAGAGGCTTTGTGGAGCACATGGGCCATGGGGACCAGCTTGGACGCATGGCTCTCGCATGCTCAAGGAGGCATGAGTCGGTGCACAAGCTCTCTTCACAAACCACCGCAAGGTCCACTCCCCAGCCACCCCACCCTCGCTCACCCCACGACCCCTCCCACCAGGTACTTTTGGATCACAGACTCCTGCCCCAAGACCTGCCAGGCGGTGGAGAACCAGGCGCCCTTTGAGATCCTGTCCCTCGCCACCCCCATCGCTGCCGCCCTGCAGCTGTGAATGACCACTTCCTCTCACTGTACTGGGAAATCCTGCCACCCTTTCTCAAAGGTGCACCTTCCCCTCAGCCCACCCCAGTATGAAGCCCAGCTCAGAGGGTGGCTACTTACAAAAGCGACAGCAGGGGCTGGCATCGTGCATTGCATGTACATGTTGCCCTGGAAACTGCAAAAAGCGGGCCAAAACGGGAAGACTGCGTGGGCAAGGGGCCGGGGCATCTCTCGCCCGGGGGCCGGCCGGGGGGGGGGGGGCGGTTTGAAGGCACAACATATGAGAGTGGGGTACACGGTTGGGTGGGCGCTTGACGGTCTCGGCGTGGCCAAAAGAATGGGAAAATGGGCGGTGCAGCGCACATGCATTTGGCGCGGGAGTCATGTGAACCTCGAGTACAATAGATGCCCTGCCGCGTCAGTCGAGTGCCTTGCCCTTGGGCGACCCGCCGCCCAGGCGGTCCAGGCTGGCAACGCTGTCGTGCGGGCTGCCCTCCCCCCGTCGGAGGCCCTCCTTGTGCTCCACCAGCGCGCCTAGCGTGGCGACGCTGGCGCAAGAGAGCACGTGCCACACGGCGTGCGCGCCGCGCACGCCGCGCTCCGCCAGCCGGTCCTCCAACGCGAAGGCGGCGATGGCCGCGCTGGCGGTGGCGGCGTGCAGGCGGAAGGCGCGGCGCACCGGCGCGCTGTGCCTTGCGCAACGCGCGAACTCGGCCTGGGTAGCCAGCGTGTGCGCGGCCGACAGATGGAAGGGGAAGAAGGGCACCGCCAGCATGCTGGTGCCGATGGCGCGCCGGGCCCAGCGCCGGTCACGGTGCACGGCTTTGCTCTGTGGATTGTTTTGTGTATTATGGGGGGAGGTGGGGGGTTGTGAGGGGACGAGGGGAACATGCAGGGCAGGAGGGGGTGACTGGGGGACTTTAGCAAGTACAAAGGGGTGGCAAGCTTGTCACAGGGGAGGTGCCAGGGGCGGCTGTCCATGGCATTGCCGACACGCTGCATGCCGCAACTGAAACCAAGGTCTGTCCTCCACCAAAGCAATAACTACGAGGACCACACCACATGCCAGCTCACCAGCGCCGCGCCGGCGACGGTGATGGTCCAGTAGTCGGCCTTGCGCAGCACGGAGCGCAGACGGCCCGAGGAGGCGTGGTAGGCGGTGGCCACCACGCCCACGGCCATGATGGCCGCGGCATACTGCTTGGCCTCTGCGCTGTGCCGGCTCCTGTGCATGTGCAGGCCCAGGCCCAGGAAGGGCAGGCTGGTGGCCACGTTGACCAGGCGCTCCGCCAGCAGGTCGTCGTTGCCGGCCTCGCCCCGCGGGCGCAGCATGCCCCCCACGCCCACCGCGGCGGCAGCCACGCGCTGCACCAGCACCTCGCGCCCGGACAGGGCCTCCCGCCGCAGCTCGGCCATGCTCTCCTGGGGGCTGGGGGCCCAGAGGCTGGTCAGGCGCTGCTGCAGCTCTCGGGCAGGGCTATGCAGGAAGCCTGGGGCCTCCAGGGCCAGCGCCATGCCGGTGCCTCGCAAGGTGTCCAGAAAAAGGGCGACGGGCAGGGAAGGAGTCGTGCTAGTATCTTAAGACGGGTGCTCGCAAGGGATGACGAGTGCAGGGAGGCCGAGTATGGTGCACAAGCTTTACTCCCTGGCGCCTCGAATAGTCGAGGGGCTTGAAAACAACCCCTTGCTTCTCAAAACACGGCTCAAATGCCTCGTAATGTATTAGAATCTTTCAGATTAGCGCCACGGCGAAAGGTATGACGCTGTTGTTGCCCAGCTCTAAACTTGGCATGGGGTCGAAGTCACCGCGCACCGGGTTGCAGGACTTACAGCGGGACCTGATTCACTGTGCTTTTCGCAGAGACTGTGCCTCGAGACAACCACTCGCGAGGTTCCTGGATCTGAGTATCTCCATATTCGCACCTCGAAGTATCGCGCTGATGCTGATGCGAGATCGCAGTGTGTCAAGTTTTCTGGGTTTCCCGCCAGCTTGAATGCAGCTGACCCCCTGTCGTGCTGCGCGTGCTCGCACGCGATATGAACCGGGCCGGCCCTATTCTACGTGCAGATCGCCTTGTCAAGCAACAAACTCAATGCCATCCATTAAGGTTATGAAGGAAGCAATCCTGACCGGTATCTAGACGCCCCCGATCGCAATGCTCGACCACCTTGTTGCTGAAGCTGCAGCCTTCCTAACAGGGGAGGGACCAGTCCAGGATGGCACACAACTCACAACGCTGGCCTTGCAGCTGGGGCTCCAGGAGGCCACAGAGTACCTGCGAGGCATAGAATCCTGGCCCGATTTCTTGGTGGGTGGTGCGGTGGAGGGGTGTAAGGCTGTGCCCTTGCCTTGTATATTCTTTGTTGCTCGCTCAGATGGCAAGTCGCCCGAGTCACCGCTTGTCTTCAATCTGCTGCAGGTCAAGCTGAGGGCAGTGCTGGTGGCCACCCGCCCAGGGATCGGTCCAGACTCATTCCAGCTTTCACCCTTACGACTGGCTGTCCTTGCAACTGGCTGCGAGCGCCTGCATGGGCCACACCCCTCTGGCTCTGACCAGGAGACCGCAGAGCTCCTGCGTCTGCTGGAGATTGAGATAAGCCACGGGTCCCAAGTCTTGGCGGGGCTCCTCCAGGTTTGTTTATTGGCGAATGGCTGCTGGATAGCCACTCCCTTACCTGCCTGGAAATCCATCCATTGCCTGGCACTTCCAGGGATGCCAAGATACTCTCCTCTCCATTCACACTCCCAGACTGAGGCATTGAGCGGGCCAGTCGCGGTTTTCAAATCGGGTTCCTCCAGCGCCCTGATGGCCCTAGACTTTGTCTGTCACTGCCTTGTGCTCCTCAGCGTTCAAGGTGTGGAAATGGGTGGTTGGAGACATGCATCACCTTTTCGAGCATGATCCTGCTCGGATGTGAGTGTTGATGTGCAGTGCACATAATGTGCACCCGGGGCTGCTTCCCCTCAGGCTCTCCCCTATGCCTATATGCAGAGTGGCCTCTTGCTCTGAAGACCTGGGAGGGCATCACTGGGGCAGATTGGCCCGAGGGTCACCTGGGCAGGGTGGCATCGTCCCTGGCTTCCGTGGCCAGGTGCATGAATGTGACCCAGGCTGGGCCCCATGATGGGATGCATGGTCAACCTGAGGTGAGCCGGCCCCGCGCCCGGTCCTGCTCACGGGTCACTCCCCCTCCCTCCTCAACCCCAGGAATGCTGGTCAGTACAAGGCAGTGGTGGCAGCCTGCCTGAGACAGCTGGTGGCTGCTGGCACCGAGGATCTGGATGCCGGCGTCTCTGTCCTGCTGAGCACGGCTGGAAAGCACGCCTGCAGGGACCATGTCCTCCAGGTGGGTGAGGACCGGGGTGGAGCGCTGGTGGGGGCGGTGACCGGCCAGGCGCATGGCCAGCCCTCGCGAAGAGTTCGGGCTGTCCGACTCCAGTCACGCCTGAATCCCCCTTCCCCTTCCCCTCTCCGCCAGGGCCTGTACCGGGTGGCCAGCGAGGCCGGCGCGGGCAGTGACCTCGTGCGCGCTTTCCTGGAGCACCTCGGCGCCCAGAGCAGGCTGGACTCGGCCATGGGCCAGGCCTGGCTGCGCCTGCTGGCCTGCGGCGGGCTCGCCCCTGGCTGCTGGGCCGTGGCAGCGACGCTCAGCCTGGCCGCGACGCCCCGCTTCGCCGCCACGGTGCCAGACTCCATCCTGGTGCGAGATCCGAGGGTGGCCTCGGTGGATGCCGGAGGCGGGGTTGCTGTGGTGCAGGGCCCTCTCCTCCGCAGTGACCTGGAATGCATGGCCCCAAAGGATCCCTCTGCACGAAGACCCAGGCACACCCACCCCTCCTCCACGCCGCGCCCAGGCAGCGCTGAGGAGGGAGCACAGCGAGCGCGAGGTGCCCTGGTTCCCCCCCGGCGCGGCCACGCCCATGTTCCGGGCGGTGCTGGACTTCCTGGACCTGCCGGCCGAAGAGTGGCCCAGCGTCCCCGCCACGCCCCTCCTCGCCGTGGCCCTGAGCCTGCTTCGAGACCAGGGCACGGACGTGCGTGGAGTGACCAGAGGCGCCGCGCGTGGAGCGGTGAGCACGGCGGCAGCTGGGGTCGAGGGACAGCCCGCGACGCACGCTGAGCTGGGCTCCTGCCTGCTGCTGGCCCTGTTCCGGACGCACCCCTCGCTGCGGCCCGGCATCCTGCAGGTCCTGCAGGCACTCATCCTGTCCAACCAGGCGCGCTGTGATGGGGGTGGGAGGGGGCCTGTGGTCGTGCCCAGCCCCAGGCCTGGCCGGCGGGCAGGGTCCCGTCTTTCGCTGTGCCACACCAGGGCAGAGCCCTCACTTCTGCCGCAGCCCCTGGGGACGCCTTGCAGCACGCCCAGCCTCCGACCTCCTCAAGCATCTCCTCCTCCACTCCCACGCAAGCAGGAGTCGCACGGCGCCACGACCTGCTTTGCGCGCCTGGTGAGACAGGAGGGCCCCCTGCTGGCCGACCATGCCTCCGAGCTGAGGGGCATGCTGGACAACCTTGGCAGCCTGAGCCCCGACACGGGGCTGGCCCTGCTGCTCGGGGTCTGGCCCCTCGCCAGGGACAAACAGGGCATCAAGGACCAGCTGGTGGCGGTGCTGCGCCGGGCCATGTTTGGGTGGGTGTGCCCGGGCAGTTCCCAGGGTCAATCTGTTGATGGGGGGGAGATAAACAGGCGGGAATCGAGGGTCACTGGGTACCAACTGACCCCTGAGCAAGCAGCCGCACGCCTGAAATTCCGCACAAGTACCAGGTTGCGCGCTGCCTGGGCCCCCCGCTCCCTGCACGCGGCTTCTCAACCCCTGACCTCTCCTTCCCGACACAGCCAGAGGCAGGGCACCGCCCTGCTCGCCGTTCGCGCCTTCCTGCTCCTGGTCGCGGAGGAGATGACGGGGGGCGCCGGGTCCGCTGACCCTGGCGCCGCCGAGCGCGCGCCCCTCATCCAGCCGTCGATGAGTCAGCGCGCGACGCTGTGCAGCAGCGACGGGCCGGGGGTGACCCTGCTGCACGAGCTGCTGGGCTCGCTGCGGCGCTGCCTGAGCCAGGGTGTTGCGGTGCGGGCCGCCGTCTACGCGGGGATTCCCCACCTGCTCAGGGCGGATGGCACCGCCAGCGTGAGTTTCCGGCATGCGGGCGGGATGATTGGTCCAGGGATGGCGGAAGGAACCAATCCTCAGACACATGTTGTTCTATTATGTGGGGTGTTCCCGGTCCCACAGGCATGTGCACCCCCCCCCCCCCCGATCGGCCTTGTGTTGTGGCGTTGATCATGTTGATCATTCACTGCCGCATCCCATCCTCTCCCTTTGCAGAGCGCGGTGCTGGAGATGCTCCTGGACCAACTGCACTGCCTGCGGCGCAGTGCAGAGGAGGGGGAGCAGGCAGCCCCACCCCTGGATCTCGACCAGTGCATCGCTGACAAGGCAAGGATGGGCGCTGTTGTCTGGACGATGAAACCATGTTCTGATGGTTACCCTGCGCAAACAAGCCATAATGACCACCCCATACCACATAACCTCCCATAGGATGGCCCGGCAAAGCCGAGCATCTTGGAACCGCTGCCAGAACTGCTGAGCTGCATCATGGACATCTGCGACCCGTGGGGCACAGGTCTGAGGGTGACTGGAAGGAGATTTGGATGGGAAACACGTGGTGCTGCAGGATGCGCTCCATACCAAGCCCTCTCCCTCTATGCCCATGATGCACACCCTTTGACCTTTCCCCCACCCCACCCCGCAGCCGCGCAAGGGACAGTGAGCAAGGACCTCTCGGAGGAGTTCAGCTCCCTACTGCTTCAGATTGCCGACGCAACACTGGAGATCTTTGATGTGAGGCATAAAGTGCATCTGGAGGCATTGTGCGGCATTGCTGTGCACTGTCGACAGGGGCATGCCGAGCAATGAGCACCCTCCTGGACATGGCAGCAAGCGTCTCTCAGCCATGTGACAAGGATAGTGCTGATGGTAACATCCCTCACTTCTGGAACCCCCACCCCCTACCCTCATTTCCGTTTACACAGATTGATGCCACCACCGAGATGTCACCGGCTACTCAGACAGGCGCTGCCAACCTCATGCGTGCTCACCTCCTGTCGGGTCTCCTTGAGGTCGGCATGGAGGGCTACATACGACGTCTGACCGGTGAGCGCTTGGGAGACCTGGCCTGGACTCATGCTGGGAGGGGGGGGGTCCGATGGGCATATCCCCTCAGCAACTGCTTACAGTTTGTGCGGCTTGATGGTCCATGCACATGACTCAATTGACGATGCCCCCCGGCGGCCCCCTCCTCTCCATGCCCCTCTCCCCAAGCAGGTGCCTCTCAAGCCTTCAGCGACACCCATGACGCCGGGCAGCAGCTGCTCCTCATGTTCAGGCAGCGACAGAGGCTCTGGGGCCTGGTGCGGGAGAGCCAGTCCAAGAAGAGCGGTGGCGTGGGCGAGGCTGCGGCCGCGAGGAGCGGCGAGGCACGCCCCGCGCCCCGCTCTGGGCGGAGCGGTGGCACAGTCCCAAACGGGCCACCTTCTGGTCCCTCCCCGGCCTTCAGTCTGGACTGCCTCCTGCACATGCTGACCGCCATCGTGGAGGATGGACTGGCGCTGGCGGCCCCGACCAGCGCGGCACCCGTAGCAGAGGATGGGGCAGGCGCCATGTGCCCCCACCGGGCGCTGGCCCGCGACCCTGGCTTCCAGATCTTGACCCTGGAGAGCACGACGCGCATGCTGCGGCGCGCCGCCACCTGCGGCACCGCCGAGGCCATCAGGGCCGGTGCGAGGGGTGGACTGCGTGAGGGGAAGAGGGCGTGGGTTGCCTGCACGCGGAGCGGGGCCCAAACTGTGGCGGAGGGCACCGCACCCGGGACCCCATAGGATTGCCAGCTTCTCCGCCTTGATCATCCCTGCAGGCATCGTGTCTGACAAGGGGCTGGAGAGGACGGCAATGAGCATGCTGCAGGTCCCCGACTGGATGGCGCTGGCCCGCCCCGCGTATCGCACCATCGAAATAGTGGTGGGTGACTGGGGACAAGGGCGGCAAAGGGGGGGCCTGGTATTGTAGTGGCACAAGGGCACTGCAAGGGGGTTGGCCAAGAGCACCTGGGTCCACTCCTAGATCCTCTCGTCCCGTGCTCACACCAAGCCCGTGCCACGCACATGCCGCGCCAGGTCTCGGCGCGGGCAGGCCAGCAGGGCACGGGGCCGCGCGCCGTCGCAGAGAGTCAGCTCACACAGGTGCGGACCTCTACACCCTGGGCTGCCAATCGACCACCAGTTCTCCCCACCTGGCTCTTCAGCGAGTGTCGCCCATCCCCCATTCTCTCTCCCACACCAATCGCAGGTGGCCATGGCTTGCCTGCATCAGCTGCTGGCCATGCCGCGCGGGGCCGACGAGGGTGAGGCCCTGCTGGGCTGCATCTCCAACGCTGCCACGCCGCCCTCCCCTGGCGGGAGCGTCGCGGAGGACGGCGTGCAGGGTATCCTTGGAATTCTGGAGAGCCTGTGCCAGGCGGGGTGCAGCAGGGAGGTGGAGCTGTGGTGCGCCGCCTGGAGGCAGGCGCTGAGGTGGATGCCCGACGCCGCGGGCGCCGCCGCCAGGGCCTCGCCCGTTGTCTGCGCTGCGCACCCCAGGACCAGTACCCAGGTGACGGAAGAGTGGCGGGGCCGATGGCTGGTCGGCGAGGGGCAGGACGTTTGTTTGGATGTTGCCTATGCTACCGTCGCCGGTGTGCCGAATGGGCCTGGTCCTCGGAGTCTTCTGTCCTCTGATGTGTGGCGGGGTGATTTCAGCGTTGTCCAGTGCCCTTCACTGCAGCCACTCACCCAGACGCCAACTGCCGCCCCCCATGTCAGGCCGCCATGTCGGCGGCATCCACTGCCTTGCTCCACGCCGAGTGGGAGGGGTGCTGTACGGATGGGGGTAGCCAGCCCTCCCGATCGCCTCTGGCCTTCTTGGCGCAGGTGGCGTCGAGGGTGGCGGGCCTCGTGGGCAGCTCCGCGCCGTCGCCCGCAGGTGTAGCAAGCGGCGGTGTGGTGGTTGGGAGCGTGGGCCCTGCGCATGAATCTGATCTAAATGATCCACACTGGGAGTTTTTTGGACCCCCACCGCTGCTCCGCGTGCCGACGCATTCCTCCTGCAGAGAGCGAAGAGGAGGAGGCCCTCCCGTGGATCAACACCGGCACCGTCGCACAAGTGGTAGGCTGGGGAGGTGGTCCCTGCGCTGCTCTCGTCGGTTGCAGGTGCAGTGGCGCCACACTCGTCCCCCCCTGCACCTCCTGCACCTCCCTAACAACACCTCGCACCCAGGCCGATGCCCTGGTCTCGCTGCTGGAGGCGGAGCTGTCGAGGGCGGAGCGAGCGGTCGCGTGGCTGGCGCCAGGTCGGCAGTGGGCCCCTTGCACTGGGCTGTCTGGCAAGGGGCCGGCGAGGGGAATGAGGCGCGCACACACATGCACCCGCCCGCCCCCGTCCCGCAGGATCAGCGGCGTTTGGCTCCCAGGAGGCGGCGACGTGCTCCAAGCTCCTCCAGCTGGTGACATGGGGGGGGCGGCGCGGAGGTCCTACTGCATGGGTTGGACACCGGGCTTCAGAGGCTGCTTGGGGCTGGCGAGGGGGCGGCCAGGCCTTATCCTCATGAGCACGTCGCGGGCCCCGCGCGGTCCAGCGGACAGCCATCTCCCCACATCCCCACACCACTCCGCTGCCCCTCCCCTTCCACGCCGAGCAGGTCGAGGTGCTGTCCGTGCTGCTGGGAGCGCGGCCCGAGTCGGGCTCGCTGGCCGACGCGCTGGCCCGTCTCTGCACGCGCCTGTATCGCTGCGTGGCCGCCACGTCCCGCGCCCACCTGGCTGGAAAGCGCGGCAGGGAGGCTGCCACGTCGCTGCCGCCGGGCTACCTGGATCTGGTGGCCCGAGTGAACGCTGCCTTCACGCCCTCGGTATACGCCTGCGTGCAGGAGGCACAGGCCGCCGCGGGCGAGGGCGCCAGGCCCGAGGGCGGAAAGCGCGCGCGTGCGGCGGCGGGGCGCCTCACACGCCGCGTGCGCAAGGAGTCGCAGGTGGTGCCGGCGCTGGTGTTCCAGATCGAGGAGCACGAGAAGCAGCTCATCCGGCTGTCGCGGGCGGGTGAGGCCGGGGACGTTGACTGTGGGTGCGGTCTGGTGGGGGGTGGTTCGAGGGGAGCCGGGGTGGGTGGGCGGTGCGCTGTTCAGGGTCGCTGCGGCAGTCTCACGAGATGCTGGTCCAGCCAGCCATGCCCATGCACCCACGCCCCATGCGCGCAGGGCGGCTGAACCTGATGCTGACCGCCAAGCGGGCCACCAACCGCGACTTCAAGATCCAGCTGGCGAGCGGCAGGCAGCCGCTCGCCGAGCGCTGCGCCGCCTGAATCGATCCCTGGATCGACGGCTGCATGAAGATCACGCTGTGATCTCAGCATGCCTGCGCATGGCTGTCCCCACCAACCTTCCCGGTGTGGCCTTGAGGCCGGCCTTACAAAACTGGAGTGCGGAGAGAGCACAAGCGTCGACGCTGCAGTCCTAGAGCGGGAGGGGTACGGAGCGCAGGAGCAGCGGAAGGGGGGTGAACGCGGTATGTATGTGTGTCAACGTGAGGGGTGGAAACTGGAAAGGGAAAAACCCAAGCTGAGCGAGCCACATCAGCCGTGCTTGAGCTTGAGCTGGACGATGACATTGCGGGTGCTGCCAATCAGTGCCAGGATGGCCAGCACGCCACACCCGCCCGCGATGGCATAGTTCAGCGCGCGCTCCGCGCCGCGCGGTTGCTGGGAGACGAGCCACATGACGCAGGGGAGCACAAAGGTCATGGGGATGAGGCCCAGGCTGGCAATGATGCCCATGACCTCAGCGAAGAAGGGCACCAGCACCGCCACGAGCGTGACGGCCGCCACAAAGCCGCTGCGCACCGCCAGGCGCAGCGCTCGCGGCGTCGCGGCGGCAGAATGAGGCGCCGGCGCCGCGACCGAGGGTCCGACGGCCGCGACGGCGGGGCGGCGCCGCGCCGCGATCGCGCCCTCCATCAGCGCGAAGACGGGCTGCGCGAAGACCTGGTAGGCGGCAGCCATGTGGGCCACCACCGCGGCGTTGGCGCAGCGGCGCAGCCACACGGGGCCGCCCAGGCTGAGCAGGACGTCCGGTGCGACGGCCGTGCCGTAGGCCGCGTACCCGCCCACGCCCACGCTGTAGTAGGCCGCGATGACCACGATGTACGCCACGCCCACGCTGATCATCATGGGGCGCAGCGTGGAGGGCTGCCCGGGGGGGACCGCTAATGTTGCCTTCATTGGTTGGTGAATTGGGGGTGGGGGGGTGGGGTTTGGGGGTGCAAAGGAGTGGGGTGAGGCCGGGCGATTCTTTGTGGAGCACAAGAGGTAGCACCAGCTTCACAGGGTGGTGGGATGGCGCAGCGACTATTCGTGCAACACACGGCACGCAGGGCGGCCCGGGGGCGCGGCAGCGCCAATCGCTCACCTCCCCCCCTGCCCAGCCCCTCACCTGGATCTCGGGCAGCACGCCCTGCCCGCCAAAGGTGAACCCGATGGAGCCCAGTGCATTCAGGACCCCAAACACGGCGTCAGCCGCGCTCTGTTCGCGGCCGGGGCCCGGTTCCCGGCCCTGCCCTGCCCCACGCGCGGCGTCCACGCAGCTGACCACCCCCGCGATGGCGGTGTAGGCCAGGCTCATGGCCGCGCCGATCAGGCTGACCCACCAGATGGCGTGGATGTCCGGGAGCTGGCTGGCGGCCAGCTCCAGCGCCGCGAAACCCAGGATCCAGGGCGTGATGCCGGCCGCGCAGCCCGCGCCCGCGCACTCCGCGCCCAGCAGGCCCTTCAGGCTCTGCCCCGCCGCCACGGAGTAGGTGATGCACAGGCCCACCAGCAGCACGTTCTGCACAGGGGCCACAGTCCATGCGGCCACCCGCCGCCCCAGCACCGCGCGGCCCATGGCCTGGTAGTCGTTCAGCCGCCGCCCGTCGTGACCCTCGTGCAGCGCCGCCAGGAGGTAGGAGGTGTACATGGAGGCCAGGGTGAGGGCGGTGAGCACGCTCAGGCCCCCGGCCCACCCCAGGTAGGAGATGGCGTAGGGCAGGCCCAGCACACCTGGGTGGGGATTTTTTTTGCGGGGGGGGGGACAGGGTCAGTGGAAGGCAGGGAATTTGGAAGGGAGGGAGGAGGTGGAGCCGAAACTCAGGGGGATGCTGGAGGGCGCCCAGGAACCGTGGAGAGGGCATTCTGGCCGGATCCAGTCACAGCCAGTCCGCTTTGAAGCCTCGATAGCCAGGCAAACGGGTGCGGCCCGGGGTGGGAGGCATCATGCAAGGGGCATGTGCGCACCGCTCTTTCAGGACAGCCGGGGTCGTGCCCAGGCGATCGTTCCCTTCAAGCAGTGCAATGTTGAGTATCAGCCCGCTCACCTGCCCCGACGACGGCGCAGACGGAGTGGAAGGCGGCATGGTACCACTTGGCTGCAGGATGTGATGAGATGCTAGAAGTGTTGAGCCTCGATTCAGACGTCGTGGAAGGAAGTCAGGGGCCTCAGGCGTCCCCACTCCCTCACCATGCACATTGTCCCTGCCTTCTCCCACAGCAACCCACCTCGCGGCTGCTTGTGCTGCTGCACCTCCATCTCAAAGCTGAGCGAGGCAGGGTGGGTGCTGGAGGTCATGCGCAGGATGGAGTCCAGCTCCGCATCCGGCTCATCGTCGTCAAACATGGTGGTGGGCTTGTACGGCTGGCCTGCTGCCGCCCCGTTCTGCTCGAGTTTGACCATCCCGAGGGACAAAGCCCCTACGGCGACCTGGGAGGGCAAGACGGGCAATGCAACATGCACATGCGTTTTCCACACTTGAAAATTTGGCGCGGTGACAATGGATCGAGCCGGATGCCGGGGCAGGGACTCGGTGGGAATGTGGACCCACGGTCAGGTTCATTTGTCCCTGCTGCGCCTGCTGAAGACCGCCACCGGATGGGGGCACTCATGTGGAGCCCCCCCCCCCCCCCGTGGCAGATTACGATGGACAGGTGCAAGCCGTGATGTGCAGGCGCAAAAGGTCGGCAGGTGACTATTAATACATCATCAACAAATCCCCGCCATTCCATGCAGGCCTTCAGGGTGTCATCCTGGCAAGGGGAGCCAATCCAGCCCTGAGTTGAACCTGACCTTCTGAGCATGTGGTATGTGGGTATCACATATGCCATGTTTCCCCATCCATGCAACTTGCACAGGCAGGGAGAGGCACCTCACAGCGTGCAGCTGGACGTGACAGATATGCGAGCTGAACCTTGTGCAATCACGGCCTGGGAGCCATGCCAAAGATCAGGTGGAGTCTACTGTACAGGGTCTAGATTCGTTGCAAGGCGTCAGGTCGTGTGTCTCAGGGCCCATCTGTGCCGCATGGGCTGAAGTCAGGTTGCGAGAGTCTCAATATCATTGCTGCTGCCGCCGTAATCTCTCGAAATGTAGTCGCCCCAGCAAGGCATTGAATGCCTGGTAGTCGTGCCATGTTGCCGCACTAACGCCATCTTGGCGCTCGCTATAGGCCTCTGAATCAGGTGCTGACTGATCCTGCTGCTCTTGCTGCTGCTGCTGTTGCTGGACCGGGGCGCAATGGATGGGGGTGCTCCAGATTAGCTGCATCACAAGGGTAGCGCCGTGAGGTAACACTGAACAGGAACCTAAGGTATCGTCATCTAGAGCTACACGAGCATTCCTGTGGCCACCATAAGCGCCAACGTCGCCGATGAGCAGGAGCTGCATGCCATGGCGACGCTCACCTCATTGTCCACAGCGGTGCTCGTATGGAGACGCTTCACCTCGGAGCAAAGTTCGTCAACAGCTTCCTGTTACGTAAGTGAATGCGTGTGCACCTAGGAACACCATTCTTTAGGGCCTTGTCGAAACAGTGATGCGCAGACGTCGCCCGGCCCTACATACCTGCCCGGTCTCAGTACCCCGTAGTCGCTTGGTCATGCAGGAGAGCAGGCCTGCTGTGCGCCGACTTTCACCCCTATATCCGGTTTAAGAGAAGGAACTTTGGAGATTGAGACACACCTGCCTCTGACGCAACCCTCCCCAGCCCCGGGAGCCATCAAAGTCACATTTCCCCCAGACCCACTGTGATCACTTCTCCAACTCGTAGGCCACTTGACCCAGGTGCTCAGACTGCAAGGCCCGCACACCAACGGCCCTTCCTCAATAAGACGCAGGGCATCGCCCGGCACACAGCATAAGTGAATATCGTAGAAACAAACCTTGCATCGTCGAAAGCCAACCAGAAACCCCTTCGGGAGGGAGGGTGCGCGTTGCACCATGCCCCTCTATGAGCTCTTCTGCCTGGCCAAGCCTGGCCTAGGTAAGCCTCACCTTGCATCGATGATCTCCAGCATCGGCAAGAAGGTCCTGGCCAGCGGCGGTGTCCTCACTGATGTAAAGTCCCACGGCGAGCAGGCTCTCGCATACGACATCAGGCGGCCGGGGGAGCGGTACTCCCAGGTGCGGTGTGGATCAGCGCACCAGCCTTCTTTCGCATTGCACTCTCAACGCATCGGAATCGAACTGCTGCCGTACCGGCTTTCACTCAGCGCCTCACGGGTCCGTACATCTTCCTTCCCCAGGCCCACATCTGGCAGGTTACCTTTGCCTCCACCCCAGAGGTGCTCAAGGACATCGACCACAGCCTCCGCGTGGATGAGACCGTCCTGCGATGGATCGTGCAGAAGCGAGAGTACCTGGACCGGCTCCCGAACACGCATCGCGTGGCCAAGATGGCCCATCTTGCGGCCGTGCCAGAGCAGCCTGCTGACGCTCAGCAGACGTGATGCCTCCTTTCCTGGTGCTGCGGCTGCCAGGTGTCATTACCTAGCCGGTGAGCGTGGCTTGCAGGCTATTTCGAGTTCTCTTTGGGGTCCCCTCAGTCTCAGGCTGGCATGTGATGATGAACTACAAGTTATCCCTGTCCGAATGCCGTTAGGCCGGCGCTCGTGTGGACCAAACTTATTAGCTCTATCTGATGCCACCGCCCTGTGGAGGGAGGGTGCCCCGCATGCTGGTCGTGCACAGCGCCATCTGCAGTGATGATGACACAACTTTTCAAACTCAACAGGACTGAGTAGGTCCTAAACCTGTGTTGACAAATTTCCCCGCTGTCCTGAGCAGATGCTGTCGCGATGCTTGGTTGTGCAGGCTTGCAGACACTGCACCAACAGTAACACCCCCTTCACATTCCCTTGTCTTCGCAGGGAGCCGCTGTATATGAACAGGCGCAAGGCTCCCTGTGCTGCACCATGTACTGTTTACCAACTCAATCATTAGCCAGGGTGAGTCAATCGTGGGCCTTTCTCCTTCCTCCTTACCATCTACCTTTGCAATCTCTTGTCACACCCTCCCATGGCACCGATGATGACACTTTCTAGGGCGTTTCTCAAAACATTCGCAGTGCCCACTCTAGAGCTTTCGCCTTGCCGGGCTTGAGAGCTGATGCAGCTTTATCCTTCCTTGGATGTCTGACGGTGCCAACCCTAGGTTCTTCTTGCCACATCAGCACCCTCGTTTTTCTCCCACTTGGCGTGGATGAGGATACAACCAATGCACACCAGTCGGATTCCTACTGAAATTTCGTGATGTGATGCTACACCCTGACGCGCCAAGAATTCCGCTTTCTGCAGCATTGCCTCTGCCGATTTGTGCAAAGTCTAAATATTCTGTCGTCTGTATCGCCTCACAGTGCATCTCACTGGGCCCCTATTTTCATTCGTGCAGGATGACAGCTTCGCTCCGGGTACGTGGAGAACCTGAGCTGCGGTGTGTATGACACCAGTGTGCTCAATCACCAATATGTACATTATGGGGCTGTCTCAATGGCAATGTTTTTCTTCACTAGAGGTCACAAGTGCCCTCCATATTGCACCAGATCCATGCAATATTATCAATGAAACATCACGCCGTCTCAATTGATGCAAGGGCTCATGATTGACATTGCATGGTGAGTGGAACTTAGCTCAGCCCAAGTACTGGCCTAGCCTGAGGATGCGCGGCAGGGCCTCTGCAGACCCTGAAGAGGCCTTGGCGGCGAGCATCGGCGAAAAAGGACGAAAGCTTTAATGAGAGGCTTTGCACAAATATCTCTCCGATCGGGCGCCATCCTCGTTTTGATGGTCTATGTGTGAGCTGCACCTGTACTCTCGTCGCCCAATCCGTCCGGGGGAGGTGTCCCGCACACACTTATGCCCCAGCAATCTCTCGATCTGCTTCCGGCTTGATGTAAGCGTGCGCTAGATCCCACGCGCACGCTTTGGAAAGAACCCTTAAACAGATCGATCTAGGATGGGGGTTGATTTAGGTGGGATTCCGTTCGACCGGCTTCAAACACCTCCCCTTCGCACTTGCTCAGGCATGCATCTGAGCCTGGAACTCGACAGGCACGCTGAAAAGGCATTCCGGGAGCACTGGCATGTCGGGAGTATGTGCCGCATGACCACCCATGTCCCCAAGGGTTCTCGTCGCCTCTACGGCTGTGTTCTCAAGTCTGGGGCCGTCCGAGGTGACTAGGACCGCAGAAATTTGAAAGCCAGCTTCTTGCGGTGAAGTACAAACATTTGCAGCACGCAAGCGAGCCAAAGACATGTAAATAGCAAGTCGAGACGTATAATGTCATTCCGATGTCTTTTCGGTGTCCGGAGCAAGAAAGACACAGCTTCAACCACGAGCTTCCGCCATTCATGCAACCGTGCACGGGGTTTGAATGCTGTCCATCCAAATCGCATTCCTTGGAGAATGCTACCATGTGCAATCAGCTTCCGCCATTGCCAGCACCTGAAGCACGAGTGGCTGGAACATATAATACTCATGACAGACGCTTTGGAGACCTAAACACCTCCATTATATTCCTTTCTAGACCTTCGAGCGGTCCCCTCGCCTAGACTTCACCCCCCATCCAGTATCATGGCCGGCCGATCAACAATCTTGATGCTGGTGCTCGCGGCCTGCGTGGCCAGCAGCATCAATGCTCAGTACGTCCCTGCAACCGAGGGTAAGGTTTCAAAGGGTAATGGGACTGGTCTTCGGTTTGCATAGCCCCGGGCATGGCAGGCACAGGCACTTTGCCGGCAACTCATTTGAAACCCGTGCTCGTTTGCTCACTACCCGCAGTGACCACCACGGGGACCATCGTCGAAGCAGCTCAGGTGCGATGTCTGTTTGGAACGGGCTGGCAGAGACTGCCCCGCACCGGTTGGAGTTGGGGCCGGGTTGATGTCACGGCCATGTGAGCCTCGATCCTCACACGCGGCACGCAGGGAGAGGCGAGCCTTTCCACCCTGGTCGCAGCTGTTGTGGCCCTTGACCTTGCGGAGACCCTTTCCGGCCCCGGCCCCTTCACGGTCTTTGCCCCAGAGTGAGTGGACTTGTTGGAAGTAGTTTGGGAACACGTATGCCTGCTGATGGCATGGTGTGTCTGGGAGTCCTCGTTTGAACATGAGAATCCTCGCAGCTGATGAGAAATTCCGCGCACCCACCACTCACTTCCCCCCTTGCACCGCCCAGGGACTCGGCCTTCGCTGAGGTTCTCGAGATCCTGAACGCGACCGCTGCGGAGCTCCTGGCGGAGCCTATCCTGAACGAGACCCTGCTCTTCCATGTCGCCCCTGGTGAGGGGGGCCACACACTGTGTCTGCTGCACTGGCCTTTTTGCTTGGATTGGGAAGCAAAAAAGATCGAGTCTTTTGTGATCGACTTCAATCACTGCGAGACTGAACAGCATCAGCAACGTTCACGTGTGCCTGCGTTTCCCTTGTTCCCTTTGCAGGCAGGTATGTGGTGGCCGGCACAGTCGCCGACTCCACCAAGGAGCTGACCACGGTCGCCGGCGCACCCCTGTCTGTGAGGCCCGACGTTGCCGACGGCGAGACCACCATCGACTCCGCCAACCTGCCGGTGAGATCAGCTGTTATGGAGTAGTAAGTATATCGATTATGGAAGGTCTGATCTGTTTAGAGTTTGAGTCGTTCTACATTCCAAATGAATCTTATTAAGCACATTTCCTACCCAACTCACCAGGCTGTGTTTGTGAACAACCCTGTCTACGACATCTCTGCCCCCGACGCCGTCAGCCCCAACGGGACTGTTGCTATCAAGCACATCACCGCCTGTGAGTACCCGCTCGATGGTGGATGTGTCGACATTCTTATGAGTTGTGCTATAGAAAGCTTATCGTGACTCTTCCCATCCTTGTGCATTATCCTAGGTGCATTGTGCAGTAAATCACCTGGCACCCTGTCCCTCACCTCACCACCATTACCTCACCACATGCAGCCAACGGTGAGATCTACATCATCCCCTCTGTGCTTGTGGCGCCCTAAGTGCCTGGTACCCTTGACCAGAGAGACTGCAAGCCAGTGGTCTGGAGTGTGCTGACCTTGCTGGCGACGTGCTCTGCTCCATTTTGTGCGACGTCTGGCATGGTTGCAAGTACAGTATCTAGCAGAGAACAATCCGCAAGAAGATTCCCACTTTAATTTTTGGATTGGAGATTTTTAATGATAACAGTAAAAAGCCATTTTTTAACCAAGCAGACTTCAAGGGGAGTTTGTTTACAAAAGCAGTGGCGAAGTGTTTGAGACGCCTTGTAGACCAAGCTCGGGGCTTGCCCCCTAGCAAGCTGTCTCGAATTGCGTGCCACGACGTCGGAGAATCTTGGACTAGCAGCTTCGTAGCCCTGCTGTGACGCGGAGAACTCAGATCTGTGCACGATGGAGAATGTGCACGCCTTCTCGTTACAGTCCAAATTTCCCACTTGTTTCTCCATATGCAACAGACAATCGACCATCAGGAGCTGTCGTGACCCAGGCTGCTCACCGTATGAGAATCAACATCCCACAACTCGTACTCTGGGCCTTGTACGCCAATCTCACACGCTCGTCCAGGGCACAATCAAGTGAGCGAGCATGTAATGTGTACAGCTTGTTTTGAGTCTGCGATTCGGTACCGGAGAGGGTTTTGCGAGGACGATGCAGATATGCAGAGCTGTGCAGGTGGTTTTTGAACAGGTGTGCACTCGCCATCATCTTCCGTGGATTCACAATGATCCATCCTTGTAGCAGGTAATGGGCCTGCGTATCCCATGTTCCAGACCGTGCTGGTAGGTTCCTATCTCTCAACGTTATGCGAATAGGATGGCTGTTTGTACAGAGATAGTATCGTTCTCCCTGGCTGCTGACAAGGCACACCAAATTTGCTTCACATGAGTATCTTCAATAAGAAATTAAAACTCCCGGAGGCTGGCACGATCCTTTCTACAGGACGAACCTTCGCTTTCGCTGTGGTCGGCCGCCTTGCAGCTCCATAACCTGGTGTCCTTGACCTCGGGGCTGGGATCCAATGGCCTGGGCTTCACTATGTTTGCCTCTGAGTGAGAGGTGGAAGCTGGTGGGGCCTGCTATGCAAGAGCGAGTGCACAGGCATTCAAGTCTACAGAATCGGTTGCTGCTCGGTGGAAACAGTGGCTGCTGTGAGTTTATCGTCAGGAAGCTGCTTCCCCTGACTATTTTGTGTTTCCACTCAACAGAGCAGTGCATCGTTGTCCCGTTGCAGTGACGCCTCAATCACCCGGCTCATGGCAAGCCAGGGTCAGGAGACATCAACCTTCCTGCAGTCGAGCCTCTGCAAGCAGATGTTGCAGCAACAGATATGCACAGGTGAGGGAATGGACTGTGCTTTACGTCGACATTCTCTCGACGAGCGAAACATCTCCTAGTTGATCACAAAGACGGTTCGAGTGCATCGGCTGCAACTCCACGGCTAGGATGGTTAATTCTGTCTAATTACCGGTCCCTGTTTCGTGCTACTCTGTGAACCCCTACTTGCGGCATCAATCTTCGCTGGTGACCCGATACACTGTGCAGAGATATTCGTGCCAGGGGTTGCAGCTCCTGCCGTTGTCCTACCAAACCTTGCCGGTGGGGACCAGGGTGGTCTGAGGGTCGAGGTGACTGCAGCGCAAGTTCCGGGGGCCCCCTTGGTGAGTCGGGGTGTATTGTGATTGTATGCACTCCGCGCAGCCATGGCATCGATGTGAGGGAAGCGGATGGTGATGTCTTGTGGAACTTAGTGCGCCCGGCAGTGAGCTCACTCGCTGAGTCCTCCATCGTCTCTGCAACAGACAATCAGGATCCTGGATCCAGTGTACAATGCATCGATCCCTGGCGGTGCAGCAAAGGCTGGCACCGCAGTTCTGCAGCAGATTCCTGCAGGTTGGTGGGGTCGGGTGGATGACGGGTGAAGGTGGCTCAATCTGGAGGGCAGAGGTAGGGCAGCCATGGCAAGGAGTAGCTCGTGAATCCTGAAACCTGGAAGCTGCAGAGAGACACTTTGGATACCTCCCATGCCAATCCAACAGCAAATGGGGAGCTCTACATCATCAGTGCGGTAGTCAGGGTGCCTGGCATCCAGTGAGACAAAACCCCGAAACAAGCCATCATTTGTGGGGCATGGATGCGTCGACTTTGTTCTCAGTACAGTTTTCTTTCTTCTTGAATAACATTTACCCCAGGGTACTTGGAATACAGTCGTGCAGCTCACGACAAGTTGTGATTGGGTCAGTTTTGCTGCAGGGAAGGGTGACCGTGCAGGCCAAGGCAACAGCTAGGAGGTGTGTAGAGGCATTCCAGTAGCCTGTGGCTGTGTTCTGACTGGCATTGCCCCCTTGATACTGTGGACATGTCATCAACTGTTGCTAGTGAATGGGGGCGCCTGTGCAGGTATGGAACATCGGGATGGGAGGGCGCGCAGAGCGAGGGGGCATTTTCGGGACTCCATGACATGCAACGGGAGTCGAAGGCGACATGCGAGCTTCATGAGACAGCCAAACTCATATGCATATCGAGTATTGAGCATCACATACTTACATATGATCTGATCAGGAGGACAGGGAATGCCCTTGCCCCACATGCACGCCTCGCTCCCTCCTCCGGCCTGCACTCAAGGCACGGTTGTCCCAGGCCCCGGCAGCATCCTGGTCCGCAGAGGCCCACTCCCTCGCACATCCCAGCGTCGTTTGAGGACAGCATGCAGCCGCGAGAGCCCGGATCACGACCAGAATCAGGCCCCTGCACCCGTCAGCGTGACCCTGCCCATTCGCATGAACACCATCCCCCACCCCCGGCCCATGCGGTACTTTTTCTACGAGGATGTGACACGGGCGGTCATGCAGGCTCTGGACGACGGCATCCTGCGCATGAGTGTCAGGTTGGAGGGGCCGAGCATGAGGCTTCCTCGTTGGCAGTTGGTGGAGGGTTGATCGCGCATGCACACGTCCTTGCCTCGTCACTACGCTCTCCTGCCAACGAAGGCCCCCCTGATCCTTGGGCAATTGCCAGGAGCTTATGGATTCGTATCATGCTTGGGTGTGGGACCTCCGTTCAGACGCTCAGACATGGCGTCTCACCAGTCCCCGCATGCCCCTTCCCACGCTGTGCCCATGTAGGTGCACCGTGCCCGAGCTCAACACTGACTTTGACGTGTACCGTGTGGGCACGCTGCTGGAGATGGTGCGGGAGATGGCAACCGCCCTGGCCCAGGATGGGAAGCGGGTGAAGGTCTGCGTGCAGCAGAGCCTGGGCGAAGGCATCTTTGCGGTGGGGCTGAATGAGAGGGGGGAGCCCTATGCAGTGGCAGGGGACCGAGCGGGTGGGGGTTGGATGAGCTGTCGGATGGGTGTCTGACAGATGGGCGAAAGGAAGGCAATGGGGCTGTGGGGGGCCTGCTCGATGTAGAGCTGTCTCCTCATCTGTCTGACTAGACCCGGCAGGATACTGAGCCAGACCTGTTTTGTGCACACTCAATCTCCCGCACTCCCTGCCCCCACAGGGCATGCCCATGATGCTGAGCGGGGTGGCTCGCATCCTGAAGGCCATGGACTGGGGCGAGGCGGGGGAGTGGATGGAGTTTGGCGCCGTGGGCGCCGGCGAGGTGGAGAGCGCCGACGCATTTGTGATCGTCGCGCCTCAGAACATGGTGGGCAACAGCATCCTCCCCTTCCTGGACGCCATGGTGAGCCGAGGGGGACAGGAGAGGACATGCTTGGAAGGGTGTGACCTTGGATGCGATTCCTGAGCTGCCCCGCCAAACCCGAGCAGGTCAGCGCCGCAGGCGCGGCCGGCAAGCCTGTGGTGCTCCTGAACGCCAACCTCGGTGACATCCAGTCCAGCTCGGGGGTCATGGGCGTGCGGAACAGGCAAGGCCATGGGGCAGTGAGAGGGGGTTGAGCGGCAGTTGGATGCATGCGTGTCCACTCACCCAGCGTGTAAGCTTCATGGGCTGTGGCCTGCGATCCAATGTGCCGCCACTGGCCTGACGGAGAAGCTGCACGGCCGCCACTCCTCTCCCCTTTTCCACACAAATACGAACACAGGCAGAGCCGGCTGGATTTTGCAGCGACCTTCCAGGTGGTGTACCACTTCCGGCTGCTGTACAGTGGGCCCTTCATGTACCCCATCGTGGGCGCCCTGCGCTACAGCCACGGCGGGCGCTGGGAGGTGCGTGGTGGGGCTGGGCTCTTGCCATGAGATGCCACGCCTGTTGAACATAACAGAGCATGCACACAGCATGGTGTGCGACTCACTCAGGTGCCTGTCAGCCTTGGAGTAACCCAGTCCCTCTTCTTGTCAACCATCTCTGAGCAGGTGTACAAGAGGGTGCCCATCCTGGCGGAGAAGACGGAGGTGTACACCCACCTCGCCAGCTTCGACACGCAGCCGGGGTCCACGGCCATTACCGCCGCCTTCCACGCCTTCCAGCGATCGCAGTGGTGATTGGAGGCTCGCGTGGGCGAGTCTGAGTCTGCCTTTGACCTTGGCAGCTCATGATTTCTCCCACTTTATGAAGAAATCAAGGTCCTCGGATAGCTGCATGCACCGTCTACAGGATGCAGTGCACAGGGCATGCCAGCCACTCTGTAACGTCACATGCCAGGCAGCACACACAAGACTCAAGGCAATCCCCAGCGCTGTTGCTGGGGTCAAGGTGCCTCCACAGCACCTCTCCCTAGTGCTGCAGTGGCCGGTCCAAGGCTGCCTGCATGACACCCAGGTCCGCACCCCGGCCAGTGAACAGCTTGAACTGTTCGGCGGCCTGGCCCAGGAACATGGAGTCGCCTGTGACCACCGTGCACCCCGCCTCCTGCGTGGTTTTGGGTTTGGAGGAGGTCTGTCAGACACAAATGATCTAGTCTGGAGGGGGTGCGGCACATGGTCAGGGCGCCGCAGCGGCTGCACACGTCCGACAGACCACACATCCACACCCCCGGCGCTGCTCGCTCCTCCCTCAAGCATGGCCACCCACCTTGGCCTCGGTGAGGAGACGGGTATGCAGCGGGGTGTACACGGCGTCGAAGACCAGCGTGTACCGCCGCAGTGCACTTGCCGGCACGGGGCTCTCGTCCACCTGGCGGGAGGGAATGCGCAGGGCCAGGCTTTGCATGAGCATGAGAGCGGGGTGAGTCGAAACCAAAGAAACCCCTTCTGGCGCAGGGGAACCGCCCTCATACGTATGCACGCAGAGAAGCTGGCGCAGCTCGCCAGCGCGGTGTGTATGCGGTGTGCAGCGCGCCATGCGCCCTGGACCTTGTTCTCTGTGCAGCGGCTCTCCAGACCCCAACCCCCACCCTCCACCCCCCCACCTACCCACCTTGGGGTGCATGCCAATCTGGGTGGTGTTGGCCAGGACGTCGCCGCCCAGCTCCCCGCTCCGCACGCCGTCCAGCCGCACCGCCTGGACGCTGGCGCCGGGGACGGCGGTGCGCACGCTGGCGGCCAGCTCGTCGGCACGCGTGAGCGTTCGGTTCGCGATGACCACGGCGGCGCCGGCCCGCGCGGCGGCAAAGGCCAGCGCCCGGCCCGCGCCGCCCGCACCCAGCACCACGATTTTCTTACCGCGCAGCGGCGACGCCTGACTGGTGTGGGTCACGGTGGGAGAAGGGAGGCTGCCATGTGGGGCGTCAGCGCCGCCCGGAGAGACACCACCGCTTTGGGAAGAAGATGCCTCGGCAACACCAGAAGATTTGCCACTGTTGGAGGACGCTCTGTCACTATCAGCATTCTGCGGCCCCGCCCCGCGCTCCTTTCCTCGCCGCAGCCCGTCCTCGATGGCGTGCAGGGCCGCCAACGCGTCGGTGTTGTAGGCCCTGCACCCCTGGGTCATGCGGGGGCCCGCCCACACCAGAGTGTTTGCGGCCCCGATGCCGGCCGCCAGGCCATCCGCCTCGTCTGCGGCTTGCAGGGCGGCTTCCTTCGCGGTGTTGATGGGAGGCATTGGGATGAGGAACCCCTTTGAGATCTGCAGCGGTCACTTGCTGTGAGGGCAGAGTACAGGGGCCACAGGACTCCAGCACCCCCTTCTGATGTGTCAGAGTATGTGCCCCAGCTCCCCTCCAGCTCCAGTCCCCCCACACCAGCCACCATCCACCTTATGGGGAATGGTGACACTGAGCCCACCGAGGTCCATCCCACTCGCAGCGGCGGCCTTGAGGAAGCGGGGCAGGTCATTCACGAGGAAGGGCACGTAGACGCCGTCGATATTGGCGGCTTTGAGCATGGCATTGTGGATCAGAGGCCCCTTGCTGTGAAGCGAGGAGAGAAGCGAGGCAAGGTTAAAAGGGGAGGGCACATTCAACCACAGGGCAGACTTCATCATGATGAAGGGCGGCAGGATGTCCTGGGTGGATTCCGTCAGCTGCCCAGATGTGATGAGAGTCGCTGATTCCCCCACAACCAGTGGGTAGCCTCACGTCGCCCCCCCTCCCCCCCCTTGCCCCCCCACCTGTGGCCGACGGGGCGCCCCACCACGCCCCACACGCGCGTCTTCCCCGGCCGCTGCTCCCTGAGGCGGTAGCGCCGCAGCAGCGCCGAGACAAAGGGCTGCCCTGGGGCGCTGGCCTTGCCGTCATCCAGGGTGGCGAAAGAAAGCAAGGCGCCAGCCTGGCCTGCCAGCAGGCGAGTGGGAACCCCCGCCTCTCCCATGGCCAGTCCTATCATGGGCTGCCCGGCTGCAGTGGTGGCGCGCAGCAGGCCCAGCATGGTCATCGCATCCGCGGCGTCGAGTGCGGTGGTCACCAGCTTGACGACCAGGGGGGCGGGGGCCTGCAGACCCCGGCACAGCGCCACGTGCTCCTCCAGCTCCGACAGGGGCGGGGTGGCGGTGAAGTTGTGGGAGGACACGATGAAGCGGGTACCCGGGCCCACCTCGCCAAAGTCTGTGCAGGAAGTGGAAGGGGAGGGGTGGAGGGGAGGGAGGGAGCGGGGTAGCGTGGGCCAGACTCAGTCTGGGCCTGGCACCAGGGCCCTGCTGCCAGTCATGAAAGTACACGGGTGTGCCGACGAGGTGCTGTGATGGGTGTGTGCCGCTCTGCGCATCCCCACCACCCCCTCCCCCACAGGCGATACGATGTGTCTGGCATGCTAGCTCCAACTCTTGCACTCACTTTCAAAGAAGTAAGACGCCACCTTGAACTCCACGTCGACGAACGCCGCCCCCAGAATGGCGGCATACTTGAGGGCAGCCAGTCGCCGTGGCTCTGGCAGCTCGCTCTTCCCTCTGCAGAGGGCATTTCAGCAGATTTGTGCACTGGGCCAAGCACGCAGGCTGGCAGGCAGCGACCTCAGCAGGGAAGCAGGTCAACACATTCCCACCGCCAGGCCCATTCAGGTCGGATACCCCATCAATCTCCCTCTTCCCTACAACAAGCCCTGCGCACCCTTCCCAGGTGGGCCTCAGGGTGATGATGATGGGCAGCGGGGACTCGGCGATGATGCGGGGGATGTCGTTCGCGGGATCAAAGGCGGTGAGGGCATCCAGCCTGATCTCCACCAGGTCTGCACCTTCTGCCTGAGCTTCTCTGGCCCCCAGCAGCATCCCATCCACCGTGTCACGCATCAGGGAGACACACACTCGAGTGAAGTCCGGTATAGCCTCTGGTGCGCCGGATGGGGCGGTGGCAGCGTCAGCCTTGGAGGCAGCCCGGTGAGGCTGGAGCGATCGGGGTCCCTCCTCCATGCCTCCTAGTCGGCGCGGCTCTGACGAAGCAGTCACGCGGGGTTGGAGTACGGGTGCCCGGCAGCGAAACGCTGGCCCACGCGCGATGGGCGCAACAGGGAGCAGGGCCGGTGACACCGGTGGCCCCACATGAGCGATCATGGACTCAACAACCGCCACTTAAAAGTGCTGCATCTGTACAGTTCGCTTTCCCTATGTTGAGCTTCTGGCTGTGACGTCAGCACACAAGGGAATGTCGTGTTGCTCGATCAGGGACATGGAAGTCGCATGCACACGTGCGCGCGGGGCCCTGCTGAGCTGGCGCTTGCAAAAACATCCAGGCACGAAAACCAGGTAGAGCAGGGCCTCAGACGAACGAGAGTGCCAGTCAAAATTAAAGGTATATCTGTTAATTATGCTGAGGGAGCTGGTGTTGGGCCAGGGGTGCGGCGCGGGCGGTCTAGGGAATGTGAACCCCGTGACCGCTCTGACCTCTGGCCTCCTGCATGGACACGGCGCCAAGTCTCGTGGAGAGGCATCCACGTCCGCTACGGAGGAGATATTACGCCTTCGAGACGATCAGCTTGCCTTGATACGGTCCCGGACCTCCATTGTGGCGAGGCACTTCTCTGCAGAGTTTCCAGAGCTGGGCACTGGTGCTGACCTCACAGCCCGAGGTCCACCTGGAGCAGATGACGCCAAACTTTCCGCCTTCCTGAACACTAGTTATACAGGTGAGCTTTTCGCCAGTTGCTTCCTTGGTGAAGAGATCATGATCACATGAAGCATGGTGCACACACTCCAGCTCCTCCCTCACCACCCATCTATCTTCCACCGCATGGTAGGCTGGGCAGAAGAGTGCGAAGTGTCTGCTGAAGGACCTGCCTCCACCACACAGACCGAGAGCGTTTTGGCCTTGTCACGAAACAGCACAGACAGCTGGGTATCTGCCTTCTTGGACAGCAAGGACGTTGGTGCGACGCCTGTCCTGGAAAGCGCATGGCACGAGTCCACGAGTGCCCCTGCCTGGGCTGAGGAATTTGATCGGCGCAATGCCAGGTGTGGAGGGGGTAGATGGGTAGGCCGAGAATGTGTCTTGGGGTAGGGATGGGTCTGTCGGCTGTCGGGGTGGATGGCTGATGGTGGGTCATCCTCGTGGCGATGAATGTGCCCGTGCACCCCACCCCTGCCCCTGCGCGACGCAATGCTTGATCTCAGGAGGAGCAGGGATGCACCGCTGGAGGACCCGGCGGCTGTCTCCTGGGTGGCCCAGTTCAACGACTCCCTGCAGCAGGCCAGCCCACAGGCACCATGGGGGGGTGCGTGGCAGAGGGCAGGGCTGGGGTTGGGGTGTTTTGGGGACATTGTGCCCACACTCTGAGCTTCATTTTGGGAAGGATGGCCGAATGAAAAGTTTGAACGCGTGTGGGGTCTGATGTTGACACTGTTACCCTCAGCCGCCAATCGACCGCCTAACCTCGCCCCTCCCACACCATGCCGTGCAGCCGCAGCGCAGCGACTGATCGACACCCTGGAGCTGGAATCCTTTGCGCCCAGCGCCTCGCACCCCGCCCCGGACCCCACCCTGCACCAGCTGGAAAGCGCGGTGTTGCAGGGCCTGCCCGGCGCCCTGGCCCCCCTGGCAGAGCGCCGCTGTGCCCTGGGCGACAGCCGGGGGGCCCTGCTGGTCCTGCAGAGGTGGGTGCCGGCCTGGTGCGAATGAGATCGGCAGGTGTTCAGGGTCGCGGACTCGTGAGCTGGGACCACAGCACAACGATTACCGTGGAGCATTTCAGCAAAGGCGCAAGTGTCCTTAAAATGCACAGGATGGTCGCCGAGGGCTCCCCACCCTCGGACCTGGTCCAGCGGCTGGTGCTGGCCAGCGCAGCGGACCTCCCCGCCCCCCAGCTGCTGCGCTGGCTGGCGATCGCTTTTCTGGGCGCCAGCCCCGACCCCGAGGCCGGCACCCCCAGCACGCTGGACATGCTGGCCGCCCTGCTGGCGGGGGTGAGCGACGCGGGCGCACGCGGCATGGACCCCGGGCGGCACGCCGCCCTGGCCCTGACCCTGGACCGGGGGGCGGGGCGCCCGGCCCAGGCCCTGCAGCACTATGAGCGCGCTTTCTTGCTGACACAGGGCGGTGGCGTGTCCAGTGGCGCGGCGTCGGGCCGCGGCAGTGCCGGCTCACCGGGGTCAGCCCAGCTGGCCCCCGCGCTGGCCGTGCTGCACGCGCTGGCGGCTTACCGGGCCGGGGACGCGCGGCGCGCGCAGCGCGCCGTGGACGCCGCGCTCCACGCCGCGCCCGCCGCGCCGGGCCTCTGGCTCGCGCTGGCGGCGGGTCTGGCGCGGGAGGGGCGCGGCATCGTCGCGGCGCGCTGCGCCCTCCGTGCCGCCGTGGCGGGAGGACCGCGCGCCACGCGCCCCTGGGACGCGCTGGCCCTCCTGCTGGCGGCCGCGGGCCGGCCCGACCTCGCCGACATCAGCGTGCACTCCCGCCAGCACCTGGCGGCCACGGGCGGGGGCTTTCAGGGCCTCGAGGCCGAGCTCCTGGGGGAGCTGCGCCGCATGCAGGAGGGCTCCTGAGAGCTGAAAGATGGCAGGGGATGGCGCGTGCAGACGGCCATTTGAAGGAGCTCCTTGACGAGGTCCTGTTTTTGTCCACACGCTCCCCGTCTCGGCTCTTCCTCGCTGGGAGGGACGAGGGTTGCCTTGGACGTGCAGGAAATTGTTGCGTTGCACCCCCACCCACCCAACCCCCCTGCTCCCTCAACCACCTTTCCAGCCCAATTTTGTGGACTCGTTGCGTTTTCCCTGTGCCGCATCTCCATTTCCCAGCTAGGTAGAGTTTTTTCAACGCACAACAGCACAGACTGCCTCAATGCGGTGCCAGCGCCTAGCGACCTCGCTCAGTGACCTCCCGAACAAACCTGTAGCTCGCTTTCTGCATGCCCCATCCACCCCTATTCTGCTTGCCATGGCCGTGCGTCTGTGAGTAGGTGTATATGCTGGGATCCCCGCGTGAGGGGCTGGGGACCACTCCTGTCAAGTGGCATGTGTGTCTTGGTGGGAAGATGTAGTGAAGCATCTCACCGGCCTGGTCCTCCACAGCCAGCCTATGAGAGAGATACTCCCTGTGTAAGCATGAAGAATATCTCCCTATCTGACTCCTCCCCATCCCCAATGTGTGGGATTCTCACATGGTATGGAATTGGGCTACTTGAAGGCAAGGTTCAGCCACAACACGAGATGGACAATGAATTGCTCACAGTGCTGCAGTACTACTGAGATGCGCAGAGAGGGCATGCGCCCCGTCGAAAGTAGGCCCCCCGCGCCCAGCGGGTCAGAAAGAGGCTTGCAGCAGGCCGGCGTACGGCTCCTTCCACCGCACGCCCTCCTCCGTCAGCAGCTGCCGCACGGCCGCCGGCAGGCGCGCCGGGACCTTGCCGTGCCGGCCCTCTCCCACCACCAGCCGCAGGACCGTGCCACGCTGCACGCGCTGCGCTTTCACCGCCGCCCGCACCCGCTCCAGGGCCTCGGCGACGTGCAGGCCGTGCAGGTCCAGGGTGCGACACCCAGGGGTCTCTCGGCCGCCCTCTCCCAGATTCCGGCCCTCAAACAGCGCGGTCGCGGCGGCAGCGTGCGCGGCTTGCATCTCCGTGGCCGCCTCCCGCCCGGCCGCGCTGAGCTGCTTGGCCAGGGCCCGGTTGCCGCTCAGGTAGGCCTGCGTGGCCTGCAGGAGTAGGGTTGTGTGGTGTGTGTTGCGCCGGTGTGAGGACGTCAGAGGGTGGCGTATCGCTGCTCAGCAGCTCGTTCAGAGCCCCCACCAGCATGCGTGCAGGTGGCGTATCAGGCCGACCGTAGTACTGGTTCACTGCACCACTCTGCCATCAGCACTCATACTCCCAGACCTCCCAACCCCCCCCCCCCTTCACCCCCCGCATATTGCTTGCCTGCATGAAGAACTGGTTCCGCAGCCGGGCGTGGTCTCGCGCAGCAGCCCTGACCTCGGAGTAGTCGGCGGCGACGCTCTGGCCGGTCTCGAAGCGGCGCACGTCCTCGCCCGACAGCCAGATCGGTTTGGCGGAGGTCGGAGTGCCGGAACTAGCCCTCTGCGATGCCGCGGCGGAGGGCGGCGGCCTGGGGGCCGGGGCGGAAGCTGCTGCTGCGGCCTTGGCAGCCCAGGTCGGCCTCGATGAGGGCTGCTGAGCTCGATTTGAGACCAATGCGCATCCCAGGGCCGGGAACGCTTCCTGACTCGCATCCACGGCGTCTGCCGTCGCTTCCTCGGTGTCAATTGCGGAGGTCGAGCTGGTCTGCATTGTTGAAGCCTGGAAACGCCATCTTGAGCACTGTAGCCCTGGCAAAGGCACTATCTCAGACGAGCAACATTGGCCCCTCTCCACGCCCCCGGCACCCTGCACCCACCTCCAGAGTCAAGCACTCCGCCACCTCGCGCTCCAGCTCTTCCAACAGGTCCAGTGTTGAGTGCGGGTCCCAGTCCTGACCCTCATACATGTCGTACAGGGCCTGGGTATGATACTGAGGGAACTGCATTGCCAGATGGTCCAGGAAGTCTGGATCACAGGCATGACGCATTGCTTGTGGGAGGGATGCTGGCGCCTCCCCTGACCCTTTCCCGATGGGGTTCTCGCGTGGCCGAGAGGGCACAAAGGCAGCAGCTCCGATGTTTAGGCCTGTCATGCTCCTCGGTCCTGGACGGGGCTCGGGGTCCGTGGCTCAACCCCGTACACCTGGTTCAGCCAGGACTTTATGGTGGGTCGGATGCTGCTGAACGCCGTGCGCTGCCCAGACGCTGCGTCCCAGTCGAACAGTATCAAACTGGCCGCGGTGATGGTGGTAACTACCGCGGTGACGGCCTTGACTCGCAGGCGTGCCTGGGCTTCAAGGTCGAGCATGGGAAGGTGGTTTATGACGTTCCGCTGAGACAGCAATGCAGAGCGAGGAATCACGATGCATTGAAGGGTGCATGGATATGTCTGCCTGTTCCCCACCTCCTTGCATCCATCAGAACTGTCGCTCCATTCATGGCGCGCCCTCAGGGGATTGAGACCCTCCGGAACCACCACAGGGTGGATCATGCAGGCGCAAAACCAATCTGGCCGTCGGGAGGTCAGCTAATTGGCACCGAAGCTGTGCCTCCGGCCATTCAGGGAATGGAGAACGTCTGAGGGATCGCCTGGACCTCGCTGGGCGCTTGTCGGGGAATTTGCACCACTCGGCCCTGACAGGGGTGACACCTCGTCATGAAGGCCATTGCATCGCAGCATGGCCTCGCCCACACATGCCGGCCGCCCACAAAGGGTCATCTCATCCATGCGGCACCCAAGGCATGCTCCTTCCGGGCGGGCATGAGGCCGCCCCATCGTGGTCGGCCGGTGCAGACTCAGGCGGTGGCCACCACCGGCCCCCCCGCAGCGAAAAAGGCCAGCATCAGCAGCCCCAACAGCCAGTTCCCCGACCTCCAGTTGGATGCCTACGACCCCATGGAGGTCCAGGCTGCCGACCTGGTCGTGGTGGGCGCTGGGCCCGCAGGCCTGTCGGTGGCTGCACGCGTGTCTCAGGCCGGCTTCCGCGTGGTCCTGGTGGACCCCGACCCTCTGGGGGAGTGGCGCAACAACTATGGCGTCTGGTGCGACGAGTTCGAGGACATGGGCCTGGAGGACTGCTTCGACACGGTGTGGGACCGGGCCGTCGTCTATCTGGACTCGGGTCCTGATGGACAAAGGTGGGGCTGAAAACTGGGTGGGAGGGTGGGTCAGTCCACGCTCACGCTGGGACTCTTGGCTCTGCGTGCTACATCAGTGAATGCTGGAAGGCTGGCATGCCCTTGATCACGTGCGGCTGTGCTCTGTACCCCAGTCCCAATCCCTGCTCCCCCTGCAGGAGCCTGAGCCGGCCCTACGCCCGCGTGGACCGACCCCGGCTGAAGCGCAAGATGCTGTCAGAGTGCGTCCGCCATGGCGTCCAGTTCCACAGCGTCAAGGCCGAGGACGCGACGCACGGGGATGGGCGCTCGACGCTGCGCTGCAGCGATGGGTCCCAGGTCACGGCAAGTCTCGTCCTAGACGCCAGTGGCCACAGCAGGTCCCTGGTCAAGTATGACACAAATTTTGACCCTGGTGAGTCCACCTGATGGCTCTGCTTGTGGGTGTGGGTGGGGTATTTCTTGAGCCCTGGAATGCACACAATGTCACATGGTGAGAGTGTCTTTAAGGTGCTGCATCAAGGGCACTGATAAGCCGTCTTGCGACCAAACAGGGTACCAGGGCGCGTATGGCTTCGTGGCAGAGGTCGAGTGGCATCCCTTTGACCCTGGGGCAATGCTCTTCATGGACTGGCGTGACGACCACCTGGCAGACCGCCCAGACCTGCGAGCCTCCAATGAACGGTGGGCGAGGCGCCTTGCGAGTTTGCTGAAATGTGTAGTCTATCTCATGCGGAGCCTCTACAGTTCTGTTGGTTGTTGGATATCCCCTGCCACATCCTTATCCCTTCCCCTCAATACAACAGGCTGCCTTCGTTCCTGTATGCCATGCCCCTGTCAGCCACATCTGTGTTTTTGGAGGAGACGTCGCTGGTGGCACGTCCCATCATCCCCTTTGAGGATTTGAAGGTCAGGCTGGAGGCCCGACTGAAGTATCTCGGACTCGAGGTGCGGGGACGTTGGGTGCTCGGAGGAATGAAGATTTTTCTCAATGCGGTGATGGACAATCAGCACGCTGCTAAGTTTGGATGTGGCAACCCAGTGTCGGAAAAAGAGCACCCTGCACTTTCAATGACAGCCAACCCTACCCTCCTCTCTGCTCCCAAAGATCAAGAGCATATCTGAGGAGGAGTATTGTCGCATTCCCATGGGCGGTGCACTCCCGACCCTGCCTCAGCGTGTGCTGGGGTTGGGAGGCACTGCTGGGATGGTGCACCCCTCCACAGGTGGGTGGCATGGTGTAGCTGGGGCCTTGATGCTTGACAGATAGAATGCAGATTTTTTCCTTGTCAGATGCAACTATAGTTATCCTTTTGTATCACAGGAATCTTAAATCACACCCTCCCTTCTTGCCCAACAGGGTACATGATCTCGAGGGTTCTGGGTGCTGCCCCGCTCGTGGCAGACACCATAATCGACCAGCTCTGCTCCGTCTCAGACAGAGCACAGGACCGCAACACGCCCCGCGCCCCACGGAGCGAGGAGGAGGCTGATGCAATGGCTGCCGCCGTCTGGGCGGCGCTGTGGCCCAAGCGACGCCAGAGGCAGCGAGAGTTCTTCTGGTTTGGCATGGAGGTAAGGCGTGAGGGTGTTTGGTAACAGTGGGGGCTGCTCTTCTGCCATTGGTTGTGGTGCTGGTGCCAATAATTTTGGCGTATCGAGGCTTGCTGTGATGTCCCTTTTAGATTGTTGAGAGAATGAGCAGGGAGGGATATGCAGTTGTGCATCCTCCCCTCCACCAATGGCACTTGGTGCCCCAGTTCACTCGACGACCACTCTCACCCCCCACAGATCCTGTTGAAGCTGGACTTGCATGAGACCCGGAACTTTTTCTCGGCATTTTTCTCCTTGTCTGAGCATCACTGGCATGGGTTCCTCTCGGCGCGACTCACCTTCACTGAGCTCATTGGCTTTGGCTTGAGCCTCTTCGCAAAGTCCAGCAGCTCTGCGCGCCTGGGCCTTATTGCCAAGGGGCTACCGGGCTTGGTCACCATGCTTGCTCGTCTCACTCAAATTAAGTGATTTGGAGATTTTGTAAGGCTCAGCAGTGCCTCTGCAGGGTTGGAGGCGTGGAGCATATTCACCCTCAGCCTCTTGCGATCCTTCAAGCCGGAGCACGCGCGCGCGATACCTGCACACGCGCTGGATCACTTGCAAAGTCGAAAGGACTTCTGATAAGCTTTATAAACTTTAGCGTGGAACTAAGCAATCCTTCATCCTTAGAAGTACTACAAAAATTCCGATGAGCACGCATATGGGGCTTCTCGTGGCAGCAACTGTATAAGTCACGGAGTGCGTGGGAGGCGCCTCATGGAGCCGAAGATGCGCAGAATGCCGACATATATACGCATCCTCCCTGTAGAATAGATAATCGTCCATTGGGCATGACATCATCGGCCTCAATACAGCGATGGGTGACAACCACCAGCAACTGTCGGGAGGACGAGGTGAGCTTGCCTGGCACGGATGCAGGGGCAAGTTCATTACAAGGGTGGCACGGTGGTGGAAGGCGACATCACATGCAGGGGCTCTGTACAATTCTCCCAGCAAGGCTCGTTTCATCTACAGATACGCCCTGTGCTCCTCAGCTTTGGAGGATTTGGCATGGTGAGTCCAGCAAAGGGATAGAAGGTTTCAGCAGCATGCTGGCAGCAGCAGTCTGAGAGCGTACTCATTGAAACTCTACAAATAGGCATTCATCCTCCCACCCCACACCCACAGGTCCTGGCAAGCTACTTTTTCCTGCTCCCCTTGCGCGACGAGGCCGGAGTGGCGTTGGGCACCACTGCCCTCCCTGTCCTATTTGCAGCCTCCCTGCTCCTGACGCTGGTGTTCTCCCCGACAGTGTCGTCCCTGCTGCATCGCTATGCCGACAAGGGCGCTGGCATGCAGGTGCTGTATCGCAGCATGGCGGCATCCATCTTCGGTGAGCTGCAGTGGCAGGGTGGGTACGCCTGGGCGGGCACGTTGCCACACGTGCCGTCTCTTCAAGAGTGTTGGCAGGCTTGTGCCTGGAGAGGGCCTACTCAGGACCTCCTTCATCCTTCCACTGCTCTAACCTTCTTCCTTTTGCCTCCCAACAGCGTTTTTCTGGGCCTATCTGCTTGCGGGCTCACCGGTCCAAGAAGAAGGCCCTGATGTGGTAAATGGGTTGAGGTCGGCCTGCGAAAGCTTGGGACATGGCGATCATATGAATTTTTCGGCTACGGGTCTTGGACATGCAACGCATTCACCAGCGCCTGTGCACATAAAAAGGGCATCCTCCATATTCCCTGCCTCTGACCCTGAGTCGAGCCTCTCCCCCTTGTCCCTCAGCACCACCTCATGACCTGGCAGCAGCGGGCGGTGCGTGTCGCTTTCTACCTCTGGGTGTCCCTTCTGAACCTGGTGGGGATGGCCACGCTCTGGGCCCGGGCCAGCGACGTTTTCACCCCGGAGGCCGGCACCCGGCTGTTTGGCGTGCTGGGTGCCGGCGCCACCACAGGCGGGTTCCTTGGGGTGCTTGGATCGGCCATCGATGCATGTGCGTGCCTGTTGATGGTCAGCAGAATCCCTCGACAAGCAAGCCGATGACCCTACACTCAAACATCCCCCCACCTGCCTTTTTTCAGGACAGCTGGTGGCCTCCCTGCTGGCAGCGGGGGCGGCACGCCTCCCCGTGGTGGTGGTGGGCGGCGTGTCCCTGGTCCCCATGCTCCTCTCCGTCTGCTGCCTGGAAGCTGCCGGGCAGCTGATGTCGCGAGTCCAGCTCACAGCTGCCGCCGAGGGTGGGCACAAAGCTTGTACTGTAGGAACGAGATCATGGGGCGGAGGGTAGCTGGTGGCTCTGGGCCTCACGCCGTGGGCATCACCACATCCGTTTCCTGGACATTCCCTTGCAGACCTGGCGCGGCAGCGGCGGCAGGAGCCTGCTGATCCCAGCACTGGGTTGACGCCCTGGGCCAGCCTCTTGCAGGGCATCCGCGTCATCAGGTGGGCACTGGGATTGTATTGGACGTGGGATCGATGGGCTGTGAGACCAGTGCGCGGCGAGCACACCCCGCCCCGGTTCCGTCCCCACCCAATCGTGCCGACAACCCCCTGACATGCAACCCCATCTTCCAGAGGATCTGGCTACCTGCAGCGCATCTGCGTGTACGTGGTGTTCAACTACTTTGTCAGCAGCTTCTTCTACTTTGAGAAGACCATCATCGTGGCCCGCGTCCCGGATGCAGGTGTGGCATGTGGGCGACCCTGGGGTGCGGGCTTCTTGAGCAGGGATAGGCTCCCCATTCGTCCAGGGTTTCTTGAGCCCCTTCCTCATCATTCCACCCGCATGCGCACAGCTTCCACCACAACCACCCCATGAAAAACTCCACACCCCCTTCCTTCAAGGCGTGCGCACCACCTGGTTCGCCATGATCAACTCGGCCTCCGCCTCCTTCATCCTGGTGCTGCAGCTGGCGGTCACGGGGCGCGTGATGAGGGCGCTGGGCGTGCCGCGCGCCCTGCTCCTCACACCGCTCGCGGCGGCGGCGCTGATGGCCGGGGTCGCGGCGGCCCCCGCCCCCGTCGCCATCGCCGCGGCAGAGGTGACGCGCAAGGTGCTGACCTACGCGCTGGCGCGGCCCACGCGCGAGGTGCTCTTCACCGTCCTGTCGCGCGAGGAAAAGTACGGAGCCAAGGTGTTCATGGACACCGTGGTCCAGCGCGTCGGCGACGCCGGTGCCGCCGCGGCCTTCGCCACCCTGGTCCCCGCGCTGGGCCCGGGGCCGGGCGCCCTGGCCGCGGCGGCCGTGCCGCTGTGCCTGGCCTGGGCGGGCGCGGCGTGGGGCCTGGGCCGGCAGCACGCCGCCGCGGCCGCCGTGAACCTGCGCCTGCGCAAGCACAGCGGGGGCAGCATGGGTGACGAGGAGGAGGCGACGGCGGAATGGCGGGGCGAGGCCGCGCCCCTCCTGGGCTGAGACCCTGATCTTTGTGGGGAGGGAAGGATTGTGATGGACGGTGATGTAGAGGAGCTGGACAGGAGGAACACTGCTGTACTCTAAGATGTGCTATCTTTTCATCCACAGGCCTTGCCCTAGACATGGCATGCTCCTTTATACACCAATTCTCCTCTTCCCTCCTCTCTCATGGTACTGTACGTCAGTTCGCAATGCTACAACCATTTAGAAAGATGGGTTCATTCCAGGGTCACGGATCGCGCCATCAACAGGCTACACGCAGCCTCTGGGCTCTCCTGCTCATACCTGTGCGCCGCTTTCCAGTGCATGGGCTCCCGCCCCTGGGGTCACTCATTCAGCCCGCCTAGGCCCCCGCTCAGGCCGCCACAACCCCCAGCGCATCCACCGAGGCCACCGCCCGGCGGAGGACGCGGGCCTTGAGCAGCATCTCCTCCCACTCGGCCTCGGGGCCGCTCTGGACCGTGATGGCACCCCCCGCCCCAATGCTGATGCGGTCGCCCCACACGACGGCGGTGCGGATGACGATGTTCAGGTCAAAGGCACCATTGGTGGAGATGTAGCCGATGCTGCCTGTGGTTGTGGAGGGGAGGATGGGAAGGGGTGGAATGGGGAGTCTGATCCTGAGGAGCTCCAACATACCGGCCAGGCAGCCCAACCCCATGCAAACACCGGCCGCTCTGTCAATCAGTCACCGCACCGGAGTAGACACCGCGGGGCCCGGCTTCCAGGCGGCCCAGGATGTCCATGCTGCGCAGCTTGGGGGCCCCCGTCATGGAGCCGCCCGGGAAGGAGGCGCGCAGGCAGTCCACCACAGATGCAGTCTGTAGAGGGGAAGGGGCAGGGCCGGGAGGTGGAAGAGTGGGTCGTGGAAAAGGTGAAGGAACCAAGCCGCCACGAACCCCCCCCCCCCCCCCCCCCCCCCCCCCCCCCCCCCCCCCCCCCGCGCCGGGCGGACCCCCCG